>NW_028143239.1:2500-172182 GCF_977018435.1 Lepisma saccharinum | reverse complement strand
AACATGAACGGATACTTTTGGTGCCCAGTAACAGTTAGTTCTAGGATGTCATATGTCAATTCACTGTGCCCGTTACAGAAAGAGTATTTCAATTCTTCAGGAATGAGAGTCCCAAAAATAGGATGGAAGTTTGTCAAATAAGACAGAATTGATGGGCTGTAAATATTTGGAATATTTTCGTGGCTACTTTGTTCAGTTTAATTTTTTTTATCCCACAAACTGTAAAAAATCGGACATGCTTGTGAGTTTCATAATTAAACGTTTAAGAAGTTTTATTTGGGTTTAAACATTTGAATGTAATGTTGGTGTTCTCCCCCACGCAGACGCAGTAGTCTTTCCTCCCTGTGTCTCCCTGCAGAAAGAATGAAAATTATGCGTCGCGAGCTTGTCTAAATTCAAGGAGTAGTAACTTGGGAAAACCTTTCTTTTTGCGACTACAGTCTCAAGCTCAATGGTGTATACCGATATACGGTAACAGCCTTGGAAACTTCTCTTTCTCACTCACTTCTCCCAGACTCAATGCACATGAGTGCAATGACACTGTAAGAACTTACTCTTCCTTTACTTTTCCCAGACCGGGCAATCCTATCAGCAAACACATGCCAGGATCTAGCAAAGTTCCAATTCTCCGTGACTCGCAAGTGGGACCACCTAGCTCCATCGCCCTGTGGCATGTTTACCATGCACCAGACCCACCTAGTCCCCCAAAAGTATTTGTGAATTTTTTCGCTCTGTCTAAACCATGGAGCTTTCCACCTCTCCTCTTAAATTCACGCTAGCTCCAGGATTGTCTAAAGTCAAAGAGTAGTAACTTGGGAAAGCCTTTCTCTTTGCGACTAGAGTCTCAAGCTCAATGGTATATACCGATATACGGTAAGAGCCTGGGAAACTTCTCTTTCTCACTCACTTCTCCCAGACTCACTGGACATGCGGATACTTCTCCATGGATTTCCCATGCGTGCAATGACACTGGGAGAACTTACTCTTTCGTTACTTCTCCTAGACTGAGCATTCATATCCGCAAACACATGCCTCTATAAGCCAAGTTCCAATTCTCCGTGACCCGCAAGTGGGACCACCTAGCTCCATCTCCCTCTGGTATGTTTAACATGCACGGGACCCACCTATTCCCCCCAAAAGTCTTTCAGATTGGTTTCGCTCTGTCTAAACCATGGAGTTTTCCACCTCTCCTCTTAAATTCACGCTAGCTCCAAGCTTGTCTAAAGTCAAAGAGTACTAACTTGGGAAAACCCTTCTCGTTACGACTATAGTCTCAAGCTCAATGGTTGACGGTCTATATACCGATATACGGTAAGAGCCTGGGAAACTTCTCTTTCTCACTCACTTCTCCCAGACTCAATGCACATGCGGATACTTCTCCATGGATTGCCCATGAGTGCAATGACACTGGGAGAACTTACTCTTTCTTTACTTCTCCCAGACTGAGCAATGCTATCCGCAAACACATGCCTGGATCAAGCCAAGTTCCAATTCTCCGTGACTCGCAAGTGGGACCACCTTGCTCCATCGCTTTGTGGTATGTTAACCATGCACCAGACTCACATACTCCCCCAAAAGTATTTGAGATTTTTTTCGCTCTGTCTAAACCATGGATCTTTCCACCTCTCCTCTTAAATTCACGCTAGCTGCAAGCTGGTGTAAAGTCAAAGGGTAGTAACTTGGGAAAACCTTTATCTTTGGGACTATAGTCTCAAGCTCAATGGTTGACGGTCTATATACCGATATACGGTAAGAGCCTTGGGAAACTTCTATTTCTCACTCACTTCTCCCAGACACAATGCAAATGCGGATACTTCTCCACGGATTGCCCATGCCTGCAATGACACTGGAAGAACTTACTCTTTCTTTACTTCTCCCAGACTGAGCAATCCTATCCGCAAACACATGCCTCGATCAAGCCATGCTCCAATTCTCCGTGACTCGCAAGTGGGACCAGCTAGCTCCATCGCCCTGTGGTATGTTAACCATGAACCAGACCCACCTACTCCCCCAAAAGTCTTTCAGAATTGTTTCGCTCTGTCTAAACCATGGAGCTTTCCACCTCTCCTCTTAAATTCATGCTAGCTCCAAGCATGTCTAAAGTTAAAGAGTAGTAACTTGGGAAAACCTTTCTCTTTGCGACTAGAGTCTCAAGCTCAATGGTATATACCGATATACGGTAAGAGATTGGGAAACTTCTCTTTCTCAATCACTTCTCTCAGACTCAATGGAAATGCGGATACTTCTCCATGTATTGCCCATGCGTACAATTACACTGGGAGAACTTATTATTTCTTTACTTCTCCCAGACTGAGCTGTCCTATTCGCAAAAACATGCCTGGATAAAACCAAGTTCTAATTCTCCGTGACTCGCAAGCGGGACCACCTAGCTCCATCACCTTGTGGTATGTTAACCATGCACCAGACACACCTACTCCCCCAAAAGTCTTTCAGAATTGTTTCGCTCTGTCTAAACCATGGAGCTTTCCACCCCTCCTCTAAAATTCACGCTAGCTCCAAGCTTGTCTAAAGTCAAAGAGTAGTAACTTGGTTGACGGTACATATACCGATATACGTTAAGAGCCTGGGAAACTTCTCTTTCTCACTCATTTCTCCCAGACTCACTGCACATGCGGATACTTCTCCATGGATTGCCCATGCCTGCAATGACACTGGGAGAACTTACTCTATCTTTACTTCTCCCAGACTGAGCAATGCTATCCGCAAACACATGCCTGGATCAAGCCAAGTTACAATTCTCCGTGACTCGCAAGTGGGACCACCTTGCTCCATCGCTTTGTGGTATCTTAACCATGCACCAGACACACCTACTCCCCCAAAAGTCTTTCAGAATTATTTTGCTCTGTCTAAACCATGGAGCTTTCCACCTCTCCTCTTAAATTCACGCTAGCTGCAAGCTTGTCTAAAGTCAAAGGGTAGTAACTTGGGAAAACCTTTCACTTTGCGACTATAATCTCAAGCTCAATGGTTGACGGTCTATATACCGATATACGGTAAGAGCCTGGGAAACTTCTCTTTCTCACTCACTTCTCCCAGACACAATGCAAATGCGGATACTTCTCCATGGATTGCCCATGAGTGCAATGACACTGGGAGAACATACTCTTTCTTTACTACTCCCAGACTGAGCAATCCTATCCGCAAACACATGCCTCGATCAAGCTAAGTTCCAATTCTCCGTGTCTCGCAAGTGGGACCACCTAGCTCCATCGCCCTGTGGTATGTTTACCGTGCACCAGACCCACCTACTCCCCCAAAAGTCTTTCAGAATTGTTTCGCTCTGTCTAAACCATGGAGCTTTCCACCTCTCCTCTTAAATTCACGCTAGCTCCAAGCTTGTCTAAAGTCAAAGACTAGTAACTTGGGAAAGCCTTTCTCCTTGCGACTAGAGTCTCAAGCTCAATGGTATATACCGATATACGGTAAGAACCTGGGAAACTTCTCTATCTCACTCAATTCTCCCAGACTCAATGCACATGCACATACTTCTACATCGATTGCCCATGCTTGCAATGACACTGGCAGAACCTACTCTTCCTTTACTTCTCCCAGACTGGGCAATCCTATCCGCAAACACATGCCAGGTTCAACTCAAGATCCAATTATCCGTGACTCGCAAGTGGGACCACCTTGCTCCATCAGCCTGTGGTATGTTAACCATGCACCAGACCCACCTACTCCCCCAAAAGTCTTTGAGAATTGTTTCGGTGTCTAAACCATGGAGCTTTCCACCTGTCCTCTTAAATTCACGCTAGCTCCAAGCTTGTCTATAGTCAAAGGGTAGTAACTTGGGAAAACCTTTCTCTTTGCTACTATAGCCTCAAGCTCAATGGTTGACGGTCTATATACCGATATACGGTAAGAGCCTAAGAAATTTCTATTTCTCACTCACTTCTCCCAGACTCAATGAACATGCGGATACTTATCAATGGATTGCCCATGCGTGCAACGACGCTGGGAGAACTTATTCTTTCTTTACTCCTGCCAGACTGAGCAATCCTATCCGCAAACACATGCCTGGATCAAGCCAAGTTCCATTTCTCCGTGACTCGCAAGTGTGACCACCTAGCTCCATCAACCTGTGGTATGTTAACCATGCACCAGACGCACCTACTCCCCCAAAAGTCTTTGAGAATTGTTTCGCTGTGTCTAAACCATGGAGCTTTCCACCTCTCCTCTTAAATTCACGCTAGCTCCAAGCTTGTCTAAAGTCAAATATTAGTAACTTGGGGAAAATTTTCTCTTTTCGACTAGTCTCAAGCTCAATGTTTGACGGTCTATATTCCGATATACGGTAAGAGCCTGGGAAACTTCTCTTTCTCACTCACTTCTCCCAGACTCAAAGCACATGCGGATATTTCTCCTAGGATTGCCCTTGCGTGCACTGGGAGAACTTACTCTTCCCTTACTTCTCCCAGACTGGGCAGTCCTATCCGCAAACACATGCCTGGATCAATCCAAGTTCCTACTCTCCGTGACTCGCAAGTGGGACCACCTTGCTCCATCGCCCTTTGGTATGTTAACCATGCACCAGACCCGCCTACTCCCGCAAAAGTCTTTCAGAATTGTTTCGCTCTGTCTAAACCATGGAGCTTTCCACCTCTCCTCTTAAATTCACGCTACCTCCAAGCTTGTCTAAGGTCAAACAGTAGTAACTTGGTAAGATTTTTCTCTTTCCGACTAGAATCTCAAGCTCAATGGTTGACGGTCTATATTTCGATATACGGTAAGAGCCTAGGAAACTTATCTTTCTCACTCACTTCTCCCAGACTCAATGCGGATACTTCTCCATGGATTGCCCATGCGTGCAATTACACTGGGAGAACTTACTGTTCCTTTGCTTCTCCCAGACTGAGCAATTGTATCCGCAAACACATGCCAGGATCAAGCCAAGTTCCAATTCTTCCTGACTCGCAAGTGGGACTACCTTAATCCATCGTCCTGTGGTATGTTAACCATGCACCAGACCCACCTACTCCCCCAAAAGACTTTCAGATTTTTTCGCTCTGTCTAAACCATGGTACTTTCCACCTCTCCTCTTAAATTCACGCTAGCTCCAAGCTTGTGTAAAGTCAAAGAGTAGTAACTTGGGGAAACCTTTCTCCTTGCGACTAGAGTCTCAAGCTCAATGGTATATACCGATATACGGTAAGAGCCTGGGATACTTCTCTTTCTCACTCACTTCTCCCAGACGCAATGCACATGCGGATACTTCTCCATGCATTGCGCATGCCTGCAATGACACAGGGAGAATTTACTCTTTCTTTACTTCTCCCAGACTGAGCAATCCTATCCGCAAGCACATGCCTGGATGAAGCCATGTTCCAATTCTCCGAGACTCGCAAGTGGGACCACCTAGCTTCATCACCGTGTGGTATGTAAACCATGCACCAGACACACCTACTCCCCCAAAAGTCTTTCAGAATTGTTTCGCTATGTCTAAACCATGGAGCTTTCCACATCTCGTCTTAAATTCACGCTAGCTCCAAGCTTGTCTAAAGTCAAAGAGTAGTAACTTGGTTTACGGTCTATATACCGATATACGGTAAGAGCCTTGCAAACTTCTCTTTCTCACTCACTTCTCCCAGACTCAATGCCCATGCAGATACTTCTCCATGGATTGCCCATGCGTGCAATGACACTGGGAGAACTTAATCTTTCTTTACTTCTCCTAGACTGAGCAATCCAATCCGCAAACACATGCCTGGATCAAGCCAAGATCCAATTCTCCGTGACTCGCAAGTTGGACCACCTTGCTCCATCGCCGTGTGGTATGTTAAGCATTCACCAGACCCACCTACTCCCCCAGAAGTCTTTCAGAATTGTTTCGCTCTGTCTAAAGCATGGAGCTTTCCACCTCTCCTCTTAAATTCACCCAAGCTCCAAGCTTCCCAAAGTCAAAGAGTAGTAACTTGGGATAACTTTTCTCTTTGCGACTACAGTCTCAAGCTCATTGGTTGACCGTCTATATACCGGTATACATTATGAGCCTGGGAAACTTCTCCTTCTCACTCACTTCTCCCAGACTCAACGCACATGCGGATACTTCTCCATGGATTGCCCATGCTTGCAATGATACTGGGAGAACTCAGTCTTCCTTTACTTCTCCCAGACTGAGCAATCCATTTCGAAAACTCATGCCTGGATCAAGCCAAGTTCCAATTCTCCGTGACTCGCAAGTGGGACCACTTTGCTCCATCGCCCTGTGGTATGTTAACCATGCACCAGACCCACCTACTCTCCCAAAAGTCTCAGAATTGTTTCGCTCTGTCTAAACCATTTAGCTTTCCACCTCTCCTCTTAAATTCACGCTAGCTGCAAGCTTGTCTAAAGTCAAAGGGTAGTAACTTGGGAAAACCTTTCACTTTGCGACTATAATCTCAAGCTCAATGGTTGACGGTCTATATACCGATATACGGTAAGAGCCTGGGAAACTTCTCTTTCTCACTCACTTCTCCCAGACACAATGCAAATGCGGATACTTCTCCATGGATTGCCCATGAGTGCAATGACACTGGGAGAACTTACTCTTTCTTTACTACTCCCAGACTGAGCAATCCTATCCGCAAACACATGCCTCGATCAAGCTAAGTTCCAATTCTCCGTGACTCGCAAGTGGGACCACCTAGCTCCATCGCCCTGTGGTATGTTTACCGTGCACCAGACCCACCTACTCCCCCAAAAGTCTTTCAGAATTGTTTCGCTCTGTCTAAACCATGGAGCTTTCCACCTCTCCTCTTAAATTCACGCTAGCTCCAAGCTTGTCTAAAGTCAAAGACTAGTAACTTGGGAAAGCCTTTCTCTTTGCGAATAGTCTCAAGCTCAATGGTTGACGGTCTATATACCGATATATCGTAAGGGCCTGGGAAACTTCTCTTTCTCACTCACTTCTCCCAGACTCAATGCCCATGCAGATACTTCTCCATGGATTGCCCATGCGTGCAATGACACTGGGAGAACTTACTCTTTCTTTACTTCTCCCAGACTGAGCAATCCTATCCGCAAAAACATGCCTGGATAAAACCAAGTTCTAATTCTCCGTGACTCGCAAGTAGTACCACCTTGCTCCATCGCCCTGTGGTATGTTAACCATGCACCGACACACCTACTCCCCCAAAAGTCTTTCACAACTTTTTCGGTCTGTCTAAACAATGTAGCTTTCCACGTCTCCTCTTAAATTCGCACCAGCATTCTGCGGCCCATTGCCGCCATTATATCCTAAAGCCGTATGACTGGTGTCAAGTCATCCATTTACCCACTAACCTCCGAAAGATCTTTTCTGCGAATTCTCTATCTCCACAACGGTGAACCTTATCCGTGCCTAACTTCTTTCTCGGGCACCCCTACGTCCATTGCCGTCATTATACCCAAACGCCGTATGACTTGAGTCAAGTCATCCATTCACCCACTATCCCCCAAGAATCTTTTCTGCGAATTCTCTATCTCCACAACGGTGAACCTTATCCGTGCCTAACTTCTTTCTCGGGCACCCCTACGTCCATTGCCGTCATTATAACCAAACTCCGTATGACTTGAGCCAAGTCACCCAGACACCTCCCACCCCCCTAAAGAGAAAACGGCTATTTTACGGTGTCTTTCCCTTAAACCCTTAAAACCAAACTTTTCTTATTTTTTAAAATTAATCGAAAATGCACGTAGATAATGAAAAAATATCCCGAACCTCAAAATCGCTGTTTTCTATATGTTTCTGGACTTCTATATGTTTTCAAATTCGAGCTACGGAATCAAAATTCGGCACGAATTTAGCCAACATCAAGGGAATAAAAGTTTCGACTGCGATTTTGAGATTTCTCAAAAAACACTACGGCCATCTTGGAAAATGTTGGATTTTGTCCCCGGCGACCTGCAACTCTGCCCCTAAACACACGGTGAAATTGGCTCCAGCCGGTGGATCGCGCTAACCCCTAACGCAGAGTTGTAGAGGAAGGACGCGGCAAGATAACGTGACGGTAAAGTAAGCAGTGGGTGGAGTGTTCGAGTCACGGGAAATGTTTGATTCTCCATTCGAAATTTAGCGGCAATGGTCAATTTTACCCAATTTTTAAAATTTAATAAAATATTCAATTTTAGCATGAAAGTGAAATTTCTTGCAAGAACCAAGCTGCGTCGAGTGATGGACAGTATGATTCGAACCCGGATAACGCTGTTTTTTGACCATATCTGGACTTTGTAAATTATTGAAGAATTTCTGGACTGATGAATTTTCATGGATTTTTTAAAAATATTTCTAGCCAACGAGTTCAAACTTTGCACGAAGATAGCTGACATCGAGGGAAAGAAAAGTTGTTAAGGCGATTTCGAGATTAAACAAGAAATGCGGCGGCCATATTGGATCAAAAGTCATCTCTGACCCTACATTTGCTCGATTTTTCAACGTCGAATAAAATATTCAATTTTCATGTGAGAGGCGAAATTTTAGGAGGGTAGGCAAGCCAAGTCCATGCCCTAAAAGAATTTGTAAAGGTGATGTTCAACGCAAAGGGAAGATACCGTTTTTTAGAACCGGGATCGCGAGCTTGATGGATCGTGAGCTGTTTTGGCAACAAAAGTTGGACTTTTTAAAAATTGAATAAAATATTCAATTTTAGCATGAAAGTGAAAATTTCTTGCAGAAACCAAGCTACGTCATTCGGCTACCCGAAACCATGGAGGGCGACACAAAAGCAAAGTCGGAAGTGTGCTTTATCAAAGCAAATCCAAGTGACCCCTTTTGCGCATTTCGAACAAATGACGCGCGCATCGCGGGTGATATCCTCTCTTCCGTAACCGCGGCCTCTATCTCTCACGCGGCAAAGCGAAGACAAGGCGGTAACTCAGTCGAGATATCCAACGGGCCCCTTTTGCGCCTTTCGAACATTTCGAGGCGCTCTGGGCACCACGTCCTAGCTAGCCGGTCCGAACCGTACAGATTCGATAGAGCAGTGTCTTGTGAATACGCAAGTAAGAGGAAATCTCCAAGGACCACAGGTTCGATTAATTAAGCGGCTATAAAAGTGACGGTGCAGATGTACCTGTTCCGGGCGTGAATAACGACCTCCTTTTTGGTAAATAAACGTTATTTACGACTAACCTAGAGAAACAAAAATTTAGATTTTGGTTGGGTAGGGTGTCTCCTTTCAGATAATATAATTTTTGACAGTGAATCCACGACAAATTCGAAAACGTCGAGGCGCCCTGGGCGCCACGCCCTCGTCAGAAGTTCCGAATCTGTCGCCTTCCAGAGAGCAGAGCCTTGGAAAGACAAACTGACGGTTTCGTAACCAGGATGTTGAGTGTTCAAGTAACGGGAAAGTGTTGATTCCCTACCTGAAATTCAGGAAAATGTTAAATTTAAGCGATCTTTAAAATTTAGTAAAATATAAAGTTTTGGAAGAAAAGTTTCAAATTTCTCTAGTTAGCATGAATCGTCCTTCCACTACAAGAATATGTGCAAGGGAAGCTAAGCGCGATGGGTAGAGTACGTTTTTTGAAGCAAAGGGCACAAGTCTGCGAGATCGTGAGCTGTTTTGGCAGCAAAAGTTAGACTTTTTTATAATTGAGTAAAATATAAAATTTTAGCATGAAAGTGAAAATGTGTTTTTGGATCATATCTGGACTTTGCAAATAATTGAAGATTTTCTGGACTTTGATGAATTTTCATTGATTTTTTAAAATTTCGAGGCAACGAGTTCAAACTTTGCACGAGGATAGCTGACGTCGAGGGAAATACAAGTTGTTAAAGTTATTTTGAGAATAAACAAGAAATGCGGCGGCCATATTGGATCAAAAGTCATCTCCGACCTTACATATTGCTCGATTTCGACATTTTCAACGTTGAATAAAATATTCAATTTTCATGTGAGAGTCGAAATTTTAGGGGGGTAGGCAAGCCACGTCGATGCCCTAAAAGAATTTGTAAAGGTGAGGTTCAACGCAAAGGGAAGATACCGTTTTTTAGAACCGGGATCGCGAGCTTGCCGGATCGTGAGCTGTTTTGGCAGCAAAAGTTGGACTTTTTAAAAATTGAATAAAATATTCAATTTTAGCATGAAAGCGAAAATTTCTTGCAGAAACCAAGCTACGTCATTCGGCTACCCGAAACCATGGAGGGCGACACAAAAGCAAAGTCGGAAGTGTGCTTTATCAAAGCAAATCCAAGTGACCCCTTTTGCGCATTTCGAACATTTTTTAAAATTTCAAGCCACCGTGTTCAAACTTTGCACGAAGATAGCTGACGTCGAGGCAGAGAAAAGTTGTTAAAGCGATTTTGAGATTAAACAAGAAATACGGCGGCCATATTGGATCAAAAGTCGTCTCCGATCCTACATTTTGCCAGAGGAACAAAAGAACACTAAAAGAACTGTTCCCCAAAGGAAAATTCTCAAGAAGACTGAGTAGCATAATTCTAGGTCAATAAAAGAAAGGGTCGACAAAAGACAAATCTCAATAATACTGTGTAACATATGGAAAGACCGCAAGAGGACTGGGTAACATAGGGATAGGTCGCTAAGAGAACGGGTAGTCGATGGACAGGACTCGAAAACACTTTGTATCATATGGACAGGTCGCAAAACTAGTCGGTAGCATAAGTACACGTTGCTTAAAGAAACGGTCGCCAAAGGACTAGTCTCAAAAGGGCTGTAGATCATAAGGAGAGGTCGTTAAAGAACGGTTTGCCCAAGGACAAGTCTAAAAAACAATGAGTAGCATATGGACAGGTTGAACGAAGACTGTGTATCATATGGAGAGATCGCCAAACGAACTGGTCGCCAAAGGAATATTCTCAAAAATAATGTGTAGCATATGCAAAGGCTGCAAGGAGACTGGGTAGTACAAGGACAAGACGCTAAAGGATTGGGTCTCCAAAGGATAGGTCTCACAAAGTCAGTGTGGCATATGGAAAGGCCGCAAGAAACAACGTAACATAAGGACTTGTCGCAAAAACAACGGGTCGCCAAACGACAAGTCACAAAAACACTTTCTACATATGGACATTCTTAAAAATAGTACATTCTATTAGGACACCTTGCTAAATGAACGGGTCGGGTCGCCAAAGGACAAGTCTCGAAAACACTTTGTGCCATATGAACATGTCGTAAAACTAGTCGATATTATAAGGATATGATGCTAACAGAAAGGGTCGCCAAAGGACAAGTCTAATAAAACGCTCTAGATCAAATGGACAGGTCGTTAAAGGAACGGGTCGCCCAAGGACAAGTCTCAAAAACTATATATAACATACGACAGGTGGAAAAAAGACTGAGTAGCGTATGGAGAGATCGCTAAATGAAGGGGTCGCCAAACGACAAATCCCAAAAATACTGTGCAGCATATGGAGAGGCCGCAAAAAGACTGGGTAGCATAAGGACAGGTGGCCAAAGGACAAGTCTCAAACAATATGAGTAGCAAATTCACAGGTTGAAAAAAGATTAAGTAGCATATGGAGAGATCGCTAAATATACGGGACACCAAAGGACAAATCTCAAAAATACTGTGCAGCATATGGAGAGGCCGCAAAAAAAATGGGTAGCATAAGGACAGGTCGCTAAGAGAACGCGTCGCCAAAGGACAAGTCTCGAAATCACTTTATACCATATGGACAATTCGTAAAACTAGCCGGTAACATAAGGACTCGTTGTTATAATAATTGGCCGCCAAAGGACTAGTCTCAAAAAGCTGTAGATCATAAGAACAGGTCACTAAGAGAACGGGTCGCCAAGGGAAAAGTCTCAAAAAACTGTGCACCAAAAAGATAGGTCGCTAAAGGATCGGGTTGCCAAAGGACAAGTCTAAAGAAGACTGTGTAGCATAAGTACAAATCAATAAAAGAAGGAGTCGCCGAACGACAGGTTGTTAAAAGAAAGGTTCGTCGTAGGACATGAAGCCAGAAGAAAGTGTCGCCAAAGGACGAGTCTCAAAAAAATGTAGAATCAGGACAGGTCCCTAAAACTAGTCGATATTATACGGACACGTTGCTAAATGAACGGGTCGCCAAAGGACTAGTCTCAATACACTTTGAACCATATGGACAGGTCACACAAAGACTGGGTCGCCGAAGGACAGACAGCTAAAAGATCGAGTCGCCAAAGGACAAGTCGCAAAAATACTGTGTAGCATATGAAAAGGTAGCAAAAAGGCCGGTTATCATAAGGACAGGTCTCTAAAAGAACGGGTCGCCAAAACCAAATTTCAAAAATACTGTGTAGCATGTGGCAAGGCCGAAAAGGGACCGGGTAGCATAAGGCAGGTTGCTAAAAGAACGGGTCTCCAAAAGACAAATCTCAAAAATATTGTGTGGCATATCGAAAGGCCGATAGAAAACCAGATAGCATAAGGACAGGTCTCTAAAAGAACGGGTCGCCAGTAGACAAGACTCAAATATAATGAGTAGCATATGGACAGTTTGAAAAATAGGCGTAGTATATGCAGAGATCGCTGAAAGAACGGGTCGCCAAATGACAATTCTTCAAAGAATACTGTGCAGCATTTGGAAAGGCAGCTAAAAGACCGGGAAGAATAAGCACTGGCCGCCAAAGGACAAACCTCACAAATACTTTGTACCATATGTGCAGGTCGTATAAATAGTAGGTAACATAAGGACAACGTTGCTAAATGTAATGGTCGCCAAAGGACAAGTCTCGAAAACACTTTCTACCATATGAACATGTCGTAAATCTAGTCGATATTATAAGGACATGTTGCTAAAATAAAGCTGTAGATCATAAGGACAGGTTCCTAAAGGAACGGGTCGCCCAAGGACAAGTCTCAAAAATATGAGTAGCATATGACAAGTTGGAAAAGTCTGGGTAGCATATGGAGAAATCGTTAAATGAACGGGTCGCCAAAGGACAAATCTCAAAAATACTGTGAAAAGGCCGCAAGAAGGCCGGCTAGCATAAGGACAGGTCACTAAAATAACTGTATGCCAAAGGAAAAGTCTCAAGAAGACTCTGCAGCATAAGTATAGGTCAATAAAGGAACGGGTCGCCAAAAGACAAATCTCAATAATACTGTGTACCGTGTGGGAAGGCCGCGAAAGGACCGTGTAGCATAAAGACAGGTCGCTAAATAATCGGGTCGCCAAACAACAAGTGTGTACCACCACGTTGTAGTTTATGTACAGATCGCAGAAATACTGCGTAGCAGAAGGACAGGCAACTAAAACACTTTGTACCATATGGACAGGTCGCAAAAAGACAGGATCGGCGAAGGACAGGCCTCTAAAAATCGAGTAGAAAAAGAACAAATCTCAAAAGTACTGTGTAGCATGTGGAAAGGCCGAAAAAAGAGAGGGTAGCAAAAGGACAGGTCACTAAATGAACGGGTCGCTAAAGGACAAGTCTCAAAAACACTACCTACCATATGAACAATCGTAAAAATAGTACGTTGCATTAGGACACCTTGCTAAATCAACGGTTCGCCAAAGGACAAGTCTCGAAAACACTTTGTACCATATGAACATGTCGTAAAACTAGTCGATATTATAAGGACATGTTGCTAAAAGACAGGGTCGCCAAATTACAAGTCTAAAAAAACGATCTATATAATATGGACAGGGCGCTAAAGGAACGCGTCGCCCAAGGATAAGTCTCTAGAACTATATGTAGCATATGTCAGGTTGAAAAAAGACTGAGTAGCATATATGGAGATATGTAAATGAAGGGGTCGCCAAATGACAAATCTCAAAAATAATGTGCAGTATGTGGAGAGGCCGCAAAATAATGGGTAGCATAAGGACCGGTCGCTAAGAGAACGGGTCGCCAAAGGACAAGTCTCGAAAACACTTTATACCATATGGACAATTCGTCAATTCGTAAATCTAGCCGGTAACATAACGACACGTTGTTAAAAGAATTGGCTGCCAAAGGACTAGTCTCACAAAGCTGTACATCATAGGAACAGGCCAATGAAAGAACGGGTCGCCAAAGGAAAAGTCTCAAAAAAACTGTGCAGCATAAAGATAGGTCGCTAAAGGAACGAGTTGCCAAAGGACAAGTCTAAAGAAGACTGTGTAGCATAAGTACAAATCAATAAAAGAAGGGTTCGGCGAACGACAGGCCGTTAAAAGAAAGGTTCGTCGTAGGACATGCCGCTAGAAAAAAGTGTCGCCAGAGAACAAGTCTCAAAAAGAATGTAGAATAAATACAGGTCGCTGAAACTGGTCGATATTATACGGACACGTTGCTAGATGAACGGGTCGCCAAAGGACAAGTCTCAATACACTTTGAACCATATGGACAGGTTACACAAATACTGGGTCGCCGAAGGACAGGCAGCTAGATGATCGAGTTGCCAAAGGACAAGTCTCAAAAATACTGTGTAGCATATGAAAAGGTAGCAAAAAGGCAGGTTTTTATAAAGACATGTCGCTAAAAGAACGGGTCGCAAAAGACAAATCTCAAACATATTGTGTAGCATATGAAAAGGGTGATAAAAAACCAGATAGCATAATTATAGGTCTCTAAAAGAACGTGTCGCCAGGAGACAAGACTCAAAAATAATGAGTAGCATATGGACAGTTTGAAAAAGACGGCGTAGTATATGCAGAGATCGCTAAAAGAACGGTTCGTCAAGAAATAATGTGCAGCATATGGAAAGGCCGCTAAAAGCCCGGGAAGCATAAGGACTGGCCGCCAAAGGACAAACCTCACAAATACTTTGTACCATATGTGCAGGTCGTATAAATAGTAGGTAACATAAGGACACGTTGCTAAAAGAAATGGTCGCCAAAGGACAAGTCTCGAAAAAACCTTCTACCATATGAACGTGTCGTAAATCTAGTCGATATTATGAGGACATGTTGCTAAAAAAAAGCTGTAGATTATAACGACAGGTCCTTAAAGGAGCGAGTCGCTCAAGGACAAGTCTCAAAAACTATGAGTAGCATATGACAAGTTGGAAAAATACTGGGTAGCATATGGAGAGATCGCTAAATGAACGGGTCACAAAACGACAAATCTCAAAAATACTGTGCAGCATATGGAAAGGCCGCAAGAGGATTGGGTAACATGGGGACTAGTCTCTAAGAGAACTTTTCGTCAAACGACAGGTCTCGAAAAGACTTTGTACCATATGGACAGGTATGGTAATCTAAAAAACAATGAGTAGCATATGGACAGGTTGAAAGAAAACTGTGTATGATATGGAGAGATCGCCAAATGAACGGGTCGCCAAAGGAATATTCTCAAAAATACTGTGTAGCATATGCAAAGGCCGCAAAAAGATTGCGTAGCACAAGGACAAGACGCTAAAAGATTGGGACTCCAAAGGATAAGTATCTCAAAGTCTGTGTAGCATAAGGTCAGGCCGCAAGAAACAGCGTAACATGAAGACTGGTCGCTAAGACAACGGGTCGCCAAAGGACAAGTCTCAAAACGCTGTAGATCATAAGGACAGGTCCCTAAAGGAACGGGTCGCCCAAGGACAAGTCTCAAAAACTATGAGTAGCATATAACAAGTTGAAAAAAGTCTGGGTAGCATATGGAGAGATCGCTAAATGAACGGGTCGCCAGAGGACAAATCTCAAAAATACTGTGCAGCATATGGAAAGGCCGCAAGAGGTAGGGTAACATAGGGACCGGTCGCTAAGAGAAAGGGTCGTCAAAGGACAACTCTCGAAAAGCACTTTGTACCATATGGACAGGTCGCAAAACTAGTCGGTAGCATACGAACACGTTGCTTAAAGATAAGTTTCGCCAAAGGACTAGTCACAAAAGGGCTGTAGATCGTAATGACAGGTCACTAAAAGAACTGTTCCCCAAAGGACAAGTCTCAAGAAGACTGTGTAGCATAATTCTAGGTCAATAAAAGAACGGGCCACCAAAAGACAAATCTCAATAATACTGTGTAGCATGTGGAAAGCCGCGAAAGGACCGTGTAGCATAAAGACAGGTCGCTAAATAATCGGGTTGTTTTAGTGACCTGTCCTTATGCTAGTCGGCCTTCTTGCGGCCTTTTCACAGTATTTTTGAGATTTGTCCTTTGGCGACCCGTTCATTTAAAGATCTCTCCATATGCTACCCAGACTTTTCCACCTTGTCATATGCTACTCATAGTTTTGAGACTTGTCCTTCGGCGACCCGTTCCTTTAGGAACCTGTCCTTATGATCTACAGCTTTGGCGACTCGATCTTTTAGCTGTCTGTCCTTCGGCGACCCAGTCTTTGTGTGACCTGTCCATATGGTTCAAAGTGTATTGAGACTAGTCTAGGATAAGTATAGGTCAATAAAAGAACGGGTCGCCAAAAGACAAATTTCAATAATACTGTGTACCGTGTGGGAAGGGCGCGAAAGGACCGTGTAGCATAAGGACAGGTCGCTAAATAATCGGGTCGCCAAACAACAAGTGTGAAACACCACGTTGTAGTTTAAGGACAGATCGCAGAAATACTGTGTAGCAGAAGGACAGGCAACTAAAGAAATCGGTGCGCAAAGGACAAGTCTCAAAAACACTTTGTACCATATGGACAGGTCGCAAAAAGACTGGGTCGCCGAAGGACATTCCTCTAAAACTCGGGTAGAAAAAGAACAAATCTCAAAAGTACTGTGTAGCATGTGCAAAGGCCGCAAAAAGAGAGGGTAGCAAAAAAAAAGGTCACTAAATGAACGGGTCGCCAAAGGACAAGTCTCAAAAACACTTCCTACCATATGAACAATCGTAAAAATAGTACGTTGCATTAGGACACCTTGCTAAATCAACGGTTCGCCAAATACAAGTCTCGAAATCACTTTGTACCATATGAACATGTCGTAAAACTAGTCGATATTATAAGGACATGTTGCTAAAAGACAGGGTCGCCAAAGGACAAGTCTAAGAAAACGATGTAGATCATAAGGACAGAGTGCTAAAGGAACGGTTCGCTGAAGGACAAGTCTCAAAAACTATATGTAGCATATGTCAGGGTGAAAAAAGACTGAGTAGCATATATAGAGATCTTTAAATGAAGGGGTCGCCAAATGACAAATCTCAAAAATACTGTGCAGTATGTGGAGAGGCCGCAAAAATATTGGGTAGCATAAGGACTGGTCGCTAAGAGAACGGGTCGCCAAACGACAAGTCTCGAATACACTTTATACCATATGGACAATTCGTCTATTCGTAAATCTAGCCGGTAACATAAGGACACGTTGTTAAAAGAATTGGCTGCAAAAGAACTTGTCTCACAAAGCTGTACATCATAGGAACAGGTCAATGAAAGAACGGGTCGCCAAAGGAAAAGTCTCAAAAAAACTGTTCAGCATAAAGATAGGTCGCTAAAGGAACGAGTTGCCAAAGGACAAGTCTAAAGAAGATTGTGTAGCATAAGTACAAATCAATAAAAGATGGGGTCGCCGAACGACAGGCCGTTAAAAGAAAGGTTCGTCGTAGGACATGCCGCTAGAAGAAAGTGTCGTCAAAGAACAAGTCTCAAAAAGAATGTAGAATAAAGACAGGTCGCTAAAACTAGTCTATATTATACGGAGACGTTGCTAAATGATCGGGTCTCAATACACTTTGAACCATATGGACAGGTCACACAAATACTGGTCGCCGAAGGACAGGCAGATAGATGATCGAGTCGCCAAAGGACAACTCTCAAAAATACTGTGTAGCATATGAAAAGGTAGCAAAAAGGCCGGTTATTATAAATACAAGTCGCTAAAAGAACGGGTCGCCAAAACCAAATTTCAAAAATACTGTGTAGCATGTGGAAAGGCCGAAAAGGGACCGGGTAGCATAAGGGCAGGTTGCTAAGGAACGGGTCGCCAAATGACAATTCTTCAAAAATGCTGTGCAGCATATGCAAATGCCGCAAAACGACCGGGTAGCACAAGGACAAGACGCTAAAAGATTGGGTCTCCAAAGGATAAGTCTCTCAATGTCTGTGTATCATAAGAAAAGGCCGCAAGAACCAGCGTAACATAAGGACTGGTCGCTAAAACAGCGGTCGCCAAACGACAAGTGTCAAAAAGCTGTAGATCATAATGGCAGGTCACTAAAAGAATTGTTCGCCAATTGAAAATCACAAGAAGACTGTGTAGCATAATTCTATGTCAGTAAAAGAACGGTTTGCCAAAGGACAAGTCTCAAAAATACTGTGTAGCATATGAAAAGGTAGCAAAAAGGCCGGTTATTATAAAGACAGGTCGCTAAAGAACGGGTCGCCAAATCCAAATTCCAAAAATACTGTGTAGCATGTGGAAAGGCCGAAAAGGGACCGGGTAGCATAAGGGCAGGTTGCTAAAGAACGGTTCGAGAAAAGACAAATCTCAAAAATTATGTGTAGCATATTAAAAGGCTGATAAAAGACCAGATAGCATAAGGATAGGTCTCTAAAAGAACCGGTCTTTTAGCGGCCTTTCCATATGCTGCACATTATTTCTTAACGAACCGTTCTTTTAGCGATCTCTGCATATACTACGCCGACTTTTTCAAACTGTCCATATGCTACCAATTATTTTTGAGTCTTGTCTCCTGGCGACACGTTCTGTTAGAGACCTATAATTATGCTATCTGGTCTTTTATCACCCTTTTCATATGCTACACAATATGTTTGAGATTTGTCTTTTGGCGACCCGTTCTTTAGCAACCTGCCCTTATGCTACCAGGTCCCTTTTCGGCCTTTCCACATTCTACACAGTATTTTTGAAATTGGGTTTTGGCGACCCGTTCTTTTAGCGACCTGTCTTTATAATAACCGGCCTTTTTGCTACCTTTTTATATGCTACACAGTATTTTTGAGACTTGTCTTTTGGCGACTCGATCATCTATCTGCCTGTCCTTCGGCGACCCAGTATTTGTGTGACCTGTCCATATGGTTCAGAGTGTATTGAGACTTGTCCTTTGGCGACCCGTTCATCTAGCAACGTTTCCGTATAATATCGACTAGTTTTAGCGACCTGTCTTTATTCTATATTCTTTTTGAGACTTGTTCTTTGGTGAGACTTTCTTCTAGCGGCATGTCCTACGACGAACCTTTCTTTTAACAGCCTGTCGTTCGGCATCCCCTTCTTTTATTGATTTGTACATATGCTACACAGTCTTCTGTAGACTTGTCCTTTGGCAACCATTTCCTTTAGCGACCTATCTTTATGCTGCACAGTTTTTTTGAGAATTTTCCTTTGGCGACGCGTTCTTTCATTGACCTGTTTTTATGATGTACAGCGCTGTGAGTCTAGTCCTTTGCCAGCCAATTCTTTTAACAACGTGTCCTTATGTTACCGGCTAGATTTACGAATTGATGAATTGTCCATATGGTATAAAGTGTTTTCGAGACTTGTCCTTTAGCGACCCTTTCTCTTAGCGACCTGTCCTTATGCTACCCATTATTTTTGCGGCCTCTCCATATACTGCACAGTATTTTTGAGATTTGTCATTTGGCGACCGCTTCATTTACCGATCTCTATATATGCTACTCAGTGTTTTTTCAAACTGACATATGCTACATATAGTTTTTGAGACTTGTCCTTGGGCGACGCGTTCCTTTAGCGCCCTGTCCTTATGATCTAGATCGTTTTTTTACTTGTCCTTTGGCGACCCTGTCTTTTAGCAACATGTCCTTATAATATCGACTAGTTTTACGACATGTTCATATGGTACATAGTGTTTTCGAGACTTGTCCTTTGGCGAACCGTTGATTTAGCAAGGTGTCCTAATGCAGCGTACTATTTTTACGATTGTTCATATGGTAGGAAGTGTTTTTGAGACTTGTCCTTTGGCGACCCTTCCATTTAGTGACATGTCCTTTTGCTACCCTCTCTTTTTGCGGCCTTTCCACATGCTACAGAGTACTTTTGAGATTTGTTCTTTTTCTACTCGAGTTTTAGAGGCCTGTCCTTCGGCTACCCAGTCTTTTTGCGACCTGTCCATATGGTACAAAGTGTTTTTGAGACTTGTCCTTTGCGCACCGATTTCTTTAGTTGCCTGTCCTTCTGCTACACAGTATTTCTGCGATCTGCCCTTAAACTACAACGTGGTGCTTCACACTTATTGTTTGGCGACCCGATTATTTAGCGACCTGTCCTTATGATCTACAACGTTTTTTTAGCAACATGTCCTTATAATATCGACTAGATTTACGACATGTTCATATGGTAGAAAGTGTTTTCGAGACTTGTCCTTTGGCGACCATTACATTTAGCAACGTTATCCTTATGTTACCTACTATTTATACGACCTGCACATATGGTACAAAGTATTTGTGAGGTTTGTCCTTTGGCGGCCAGTGCTTATTCTTCCCGGTCTTTTAGCGGCCTTTCCATATGCTGCACAGTATTTTTTGAAGAATTGTCATTTGGCGACCCGTTCTTTCAGCGATCTCTGCATATACTACGCCTATTTTTCAAACTGTCCATATGCTACTCATTATATTTGAGTCTTGTCTACTGGCGACCCGTTCTTTTAGAGACCTGTCCTTATGCTATCTGGTTTTCTATCGGCCTTTCTATATGCTACACATTATTTTTGAGATTTGTCTTTTGGAGACCCGTTCTTTTAGCAACCTGCCTTATGCTATCCGGTCCCTTTTCGGCCTTGCCACATGCTACACAGTATTTTTGAAATTTGGTTTTGGCGACCCGTTCTTTTAGAGACCTGTCCTTATGATAACCGACCTTTTTGCTACCTTTTCATATGCTACACAGTATTTTTGAGACTTGTCCTTTGGCGACTCGATTTTTTAGCTGTCTGTCCTTCGGCGACCCAGTCTTTGTGTGACCTGTCCATATGGTTCAAAGTGTATTGAGACTAATCCTTTGGCGACCCGATCATTTAGCAACGTGTTCGTACAATATCGACTAGTTTTAGGGACCTGTCCTGATTCTAAATTTTTTTGAGACTCGTTCTTTGGCGACACTTTCTTCTGGATTCATGTCCTACGACGAACCTTTCTTTTACCAACCTGTCGTTCGGCGACCCCTTATTTTATTGACTTGTACTTATGCTACACAGTCTTCTTTAGACTTGTCCTTTGGCAACCCGCTCCTTTAGCGACCTAGCTTTATGGTGCACAGTTTTTTGAGACTTTTCCTTTGGCGACCCGTTCTCCTAGTGACCTGTTCTTATGATCTACATCTTTCTGAGACTAGTTCTTTGGCGGCCAATTCTTATAACAACGCGTCCTTATGTTACCGGCTAGTTTTACGAATTGTCCATATGGTATAAAATGATTTCGAGATTTGTCCTTTGGCGACCCGTTCTCTTAGCGACCTGTCCTTATGCTACAAATTCTTTTTTTGCGGCCTCTTCATATGCTGCACAGTATTTTTGAGATTTGTCCTTTGGTGTCCCGTATATTTAGCGATCTCTCCATATGCTACTTAGTCTTTTTTCAACCTGTGAATTTGCTACTCATATTGTTTGAGACTTGTCCATTGGCGACCCGTTCTCTTTGCGACCTGTCCTTATGCTACCCAGTCTTTTTGCGGCCTCTCCATATGCTGCACAGTATTTTTGGGATTTGTCGTTTGACGACCCCTTCATTTAGCGATCTCTCCATACGCTACTCAGTCTTTTTTCAACCTGTCGTATGTTATATATAGTTTTTGAGACTTGTCCTTGGGCGACCCGTTTCTTTAACGACCTGTCCATATGATCTAGAGCGTTTTATTAGACTTGTCCTTTGGCGACCCTTTCTTTTAGTATCATATCCTTATAATATCGACTAGTTTTACGACATGTTCATATGGTACAAAGTGTTTTCGAGACTTGTCCTTTTGCGACCCGTTCATTTAGCAAGGTGTCCTAATGGAACGTACTATTTTTAAGATTGTTCATATGTAGAAAGTGTTTTTGAGACTTGTCGTTTGGCGACCCGTTGTTTTAGCGACCAGTCCTTATGTTACGTTGTTTCTTGCGGCCTTTCCATATGCCACACTGACTTTTTTGAGACTTATCCTTTGGAGTCCAAATCTTTTAGCGTCTTGTCCTTGTGCTACCCAGTCTTCTTGCAGCCTTTGCATATGCTACACAGTATTTTTGAGAATATTCCTTTGGCGACCCGTTCATTTGGCGATCTCTCCATATGATACACAGTCTTCTTTCAACCTGTCCATATGCTACTCATTGTTTTTTAGATTTGCCCTTGGGCGAACCGTTCTTTAACGACCACTCCTTATGATCTACAGCCCTTTTGAGACTAGTCCTTTGGCGACCGTTTCTTTAAGCAACGTGTACTTATGCTACCGACTAGTTTTGCGACCTGCCCATATGATACAAAGTGTTTTCGAGACCTGTCCTTCGACTAACCTTCCCCTTAGCGACCTGTCCCTATGTTACCGAGTCCTCCTGCGGCCTTCCATATGCTATACAGTATTATTGAGATTTGTCTTTTGGCGACGCTTTCTTTTAATGACCTAGAATTATGCTACTCAGTCTTCTTGAGACTTGTCCTTTAGGGAACAGTTCTTTTAGTGACCTGTCATTACGATCTACATCCCTTTTGAGACTAGTCCTTTGGCGACCCTTTAAATTAAGCAACGTGTCCGTATGCTACCGACTAGTTTTGCGACCTGTCCATATGGTACAAAGTGTTTTCGAGAGTTGTCGTTTGACGACCCTTTCTCTTAGCGACCTGTCCCTACGTTAGCCAACCTCTTGCGGCCTTTCCGTATGCTGCACAGTATTTTTGAGATTTTTCCTTTTTCGACCCGTTCATTTAGCGATCTCTCCATATGTTACCCAGACTTTTTTCAACATGTCATATGCTACTCACAGTTTTTGAGACTTGTCCTTGGGCGAGCAGTTCCTTTAGGGACCTGTCCTTATGATCTACAGCGTTTTGAGACTTGTTGTTTGGCGACCCGTTGTTTTAGCGATCTGTCCTTATGTTACGATGTTTCTTGCGGCCTCTTCTTATGCTACACAGACTTTGAGAGACTTATCCTTTGGAGTCCCAAACTTTTAGCGTCCTGTCATTGTGCTACCCGGTCTTTTTGCGGCCTTTGCATATGCTACACAGTATTTTTGATAATATTCCTTTGGCGGCCCTTTCATTTGGCAATCTCTCCATATCATACAGAGTTTTCTTTCAACTTGTCCATATGCTACTCATTGTTTTTTAGACTAGTCCTTGGGCAACCCGTTCCTTTAAAGACCTGTCCTTATGATCTACAACCCTTTTGAGACTAGTCCATTGGCGACCCTTTCTTTAAGCAACGTGTCCTTAAGCTACCGACTAGTTTTGTGACCTGTCCATATGGTACAAAGTATTTTCGAGACCTGTCCTTTGACGACCTGTTCTCTTAGCCACTTGTCCCTATGTTACCCAGTCCTCTTGCGGGCTTTCCATATGCTGCACAGTATTTTTGAGATTTGTCCGTTTGCGACCCGTTCATTTAGCGATCTCTCAATATGCTACCAAGTATTTTTCCAACTTGTCATATGCTACTCATAGTTTTTGAGACTTGTCCTTGCGCGACCCGTTCCTTTAGGTACCTGTCCTTTTGATCTACAGCGTTTTTTAGCAACATGCCTTTATAATATCGACTAGATTTACGACATGTTCGTATGGTAGAAAGTGTTTTCGAGACCTGTCCTTTGGCGACCATTTCTTTTAGCAACGTGTCCTTATGTTACCTACTATTTATATGACCTGCACATATGTTACAAAGTATTTGTGAGGTTTGTCCTTTGGCGGCCAGTCCTTATGCTTCCCGGTGTTTTAGCGGCCTTTCCATATGCTGCACAGTATTTTTGACGACCCGTTCTTTTAGCGATCTCTGGATATACTACGCCGTCTTTTTCAAACTGTCCATATGCTACTCATTATTTTTGAGTCTTGTCCCCTGGCGACCCGTTCTTTTAGAGACTCATCCTTATGCTATCTGGTCTTATATCAGCCATTCCGTAAGCTACACAATATTTTTGAGATATGTATTTTGGCGACCCGTTTTTAGCAACCTGCCCTTATGCTACCCGGTCACTTTTCGGCCTTTCCACATGGTACACAGTATTTTTGGAATTTGGATTTGGCGACCCGTTCTTTTAGCGACCTGTCTTTATAATAACTGGCCTTTTTGCTACCTTTTCATATGCTACACAGTATTTTTGAGACTTGTCCTTTGGCGACCCGTTCTTTTATTGACAAAGAATTATGCTACACAGTCTTCTTGAGATTTTTCAATTGGCGAACAATTCTTCTAGTGACCTGTCTATAAGATCTACAGCTTTTTGAGACTTGTCGTTTGGCGAATCGCTGTTTTAGCGACCAGTCCTTATGTTACGCTGTTTCTTGCGGCCTTCCCTTATGCTACACAGATTTTGAGAGACTTATCCTTTGGAGACCCAATCTTTTAGCGTCTTGTCCTTGTGCTACCCGGTCCTTTCCATATGCTGCACAGCATTTTTGAAGAATTGTCATTTGTCGACCCGTTCTTTAGCAACCTGCCTTTATGCTACCCGGTCCCTTTTCGGCCTTTCCACATTCCACACAGTATTTTTGAAATTGGGTTTTGGCGACCCGTTCTTCTAGCGACCTGTCTTTATAATAACCGGCCTTTTGCTACCTTTTCATATGCTACACAGTATTTTTGAGACTTGTCCTTTGGCGACTCAATCATCTAGCTGCCTGTCCTTCGGCCACCCAGTATTTGTGTGACCTGTCCATATGGTTCAAAGTGTATTGAGACTTGTCCTTTGGCGACCCGTTCATTTAGCAACGTGTCCGTATAATATCGACCAGTTTTAGCGACCTCTCTTTATTCTACATTCTTATTGAGACTCGTTCTTTGGCGACACTTTCTTCTAGCGGCATGTCCTACGACGAACCTTTCTTTTAACGGCCTGTCGTTCGGCGACCCCTTCTTTTATTGATTTGTACTTATGCTACACCGTCTTCTTTAGATTTGTCCTTTGGCAACCCTTTCCTTTAGCGACCTATCTTTATGCTGCACAGTTTTTTGAGACTTTTCCTTTGGCGACCCGTTCTTTCAGTGACCTGTTCCTATGATGTACAGCTTTGTGAGACTAGTCCTTTGGCAGCCAATTCTTTTAACAACGTGTCCTTATGTTACCGGCTAGTTTTACGAATTGTCCATATGGTATAAAGTGTTTTCGAGACTTGTCCTTTGGCGACCCGTTCATTTAGCGATCTCTCCATATGCTACTTAGTCTTTTTTGAACCTGTCGATTTGCTACTCATATTTTTTGAGACTTGTCCTTGGGCGACCATTTCCTTTATCGCCCTGTCCTTATGATCTAGAGCGCTTTTTAGACTTGTCCTTTAGCGACCCTGTCTTTTAGCAACATGTCCTTATAATATCGACTATTTTTACTACATGTTCATATGATACAAAGTCTTTTCGAGACTTGTCCTTTGGCGAACAGTTGATTTAGCAAGGTGTCCTAATGCAACGTACTATTTTTACGATTGTTCATATGGTAGAAAGTGTTTTTGAGACTTGTCGTTTGGCGACCCGTTCTTTTACCGACCTGTGTTTATGCTACCCTGTCTTCTTGCGGCCTTTCCACATGCTACACAGTACTTTTGAGATTCGTTCTTTTTCGACTCGATTTGTAGAGGCCTGTCCTTCGGCGACCCAGTCTTTTGCGACCTGTCCATATAGCAACTTGTCATATGCTACTCATAGTTTTTGAGATTTGTCGTTGGGCGACCCGTTCCTTTAGGGACCTGTCCTTATGATCTACAGCGTTTTGAGACTTGTCGTTTTACGACCCGTTGTTTTAGCGACCAGTCCTTATGTTACGCTGTTTCTTGCGGCCTTTCCTTATGCTACACAGACATTGAGAGACTTATCCTTTGCAGTCCCAATCTTTTAGCGTCTTGTCCTTGTGCTACCCGGTCTTTTGGCAGCCTTTGCATATGCTACACAGTATTTTTGAGAATATTCCTTTGGCGACCCGTTCATTTGGCGATCTCTGCATATCATACACAGTTTTCTTTCAACATGTCCATATGCTACTCATTGTTTTTTAGACTTGTCCTTGGGCGACCGTTCCTCTAAAGCCATGTCCGTATGATCTACAACCCTTTTGAGACTAGTCCTTTGGCGACCCTTTCTTTAAGCAAAGTGTCCTTATGCTATCGACTAGTTTTAGCGACCTGTCTTTATTCTACATTCTTTTTGAGACTTGTTCTTTGGCGACACTTTCTTCTAGCGGCATATCCTTCGACAAACCTTTCTTTTAACGGCCAGTCGTTCGGCGACCCCTTCTTTTATTGATTTGTACTTATGCTACACAGTCTTCTTTAGACTTGTCCTTTGGCAACTCGTTCCTTTAGCTACCTATCTTTATGCTGCACAGTTTTTTTGAGAATTTTCCTTTGGCGACGCGTTCTTTCATTGACCTGTTTTTATGATGTACAGCGCTGTGAGTCTAGTCCTTTGCCAGCCAATTCTTTTAACAACGTGTCCTTATGTTACCGGCTAGATTTACGAATTGATGAATTGTCCATATGGTATAAAGTGTTTTCGAGACTTGTCCTTTGGCGACCCGTTCTCTTAGCGACCTGTCCTTATGCTACCCATTATTTTTGCGGCCTCTCCATATACTGCACAGTATTTTTGAGATTTGTCATTTGGCGACCGCTTCATTTACCGATCTCTATATATGCTACTCAGTGTTTTTTCAAACTGACATATGCTACATATAGTTCTTGAGACTTGTCCTTGGGCGACGCGTTCCTTTAGCGCCCTGTCCTTATGATCTAGATCGTTTTTTTTACTTGTCCTTTGGCGACCCTGTCTTTTAGCAACATGTCCTTATAATATCTACTAGTTTTACGACATGTTCATACTGTTTCGAGACTTGTCCTTTGGCGAACCGTTGATTTAGCAAGGTGTCCTAATGCAGCGTACTATTTTTACGATTGTTCATATGGTAGGAAGTGTTTTTGAGACTTGTCCTTTGGCGACCCTTCCATTTAGTGACATGCCCTTTTGCTACCCTCTCTTTTTGCGGCCTTTCCACATGCTACACAGTACTTTTGAGATTTGTTCTTTTTCTACTCGAGTTTTAGAGGCCTGTCCTTCGGCTACCCAGTCTTTTTGCGACCTGTCCATATGGTACAAAGTGTTTTTGAGACTTGTCCTTTGCGCACCGATTTCTTTAGTTGCCTGTCCTTCTGCTACACAGTATTTCTGCGATCTGTCCTTAAACTACAACGTGGTGCTTCACACTTATTGTTTGGCGACCCGATTATTTAGCGACCTGTCCTTATGATCTACAACGTTTTTTTAGCAACATGTCCTTATAATATCGACTAGATTTACGACATGTTCATATGGTAGAAAGTGTTTTCGAGACTTGTCCTTTGGCGACCATTACATTTAGCAACGTTATCCTTATGTTACCTACTATTTATACGACCTGCACATATGGTACAAAGTATTTGTGAGGTTTGTCCTTTGGCGGCCAGTGCTTATTCTTCCCGGTCTTTTAGCGGCCTTTCCATATGCTACACAGTATTTTTTGAAGAATTGTCATTTGGCGACCCGTTCTTTCAGCGATCTCTGCATATACTACGCCTATTTTTCAAACTGTCCATATGCTACTCATTATATTTGAGTCTTGTCTACTGGCGACCCGTTCTTTTAGAGACCTGTCCTTATGATAACCGGCCTTTTTGCTACCTTTTCATATGCTACACAGTATTTTTGAGACTTGTCCTTTGGCGACTCGATTTTTTAGCTGTCTGTCCTTCGGCGACCCAGTCTTTGTGTGACCTGTCCATATGGTTCAAAGTGTATTGAGACTAATCCTTTGGCGACCCGTTCATTTAACAACGTGTCCGTACAATATCGACTAGTTTTAGGGACCTGTCCTGATTCTAAATTTTTTTGAGACTCGTTCTTTGGCGACACTTTCTTCTGGATTCATGTCCTACGACGAACCTTTCTTTTACCAACCTGTCGTTCGGCGACCCCTTCTTTTATTGACTTGTACTTATGCTACACAGTCTTCTTTAGACTTGTCCTTCGGCAACCCGTTCCTTTAGCGAACTAGCTTTATGGTGCACAGTTTTTTGAGACTTTTCCTTTGGCGACCCGTTCTCTTAGTGACC
Organism: Lepisma saccharinum; assembly: GCF_977018435.1. Classification (NCBI taxonomy): domain Eukaryota; kingdom Metazoa; phylum Arthropoda; class Insecta; order Zygentoma; family Lepismatidae; genus Lepisma; species Lepisma saccharinum. Next base: position 144,161 of record NW_028143239.1, on the reverse strand, counting down.
TGTTCTTATGATCTACATCTTTCCGAGACTAGTTCTTTGGCGGCCAATTCTTATAACAACGCGTCCTTATGTTACCGTCTAGTTTTACGAATTGTCCATATGGTATAAAATGATTTCGAGATTTGTCCTTTGGCGACCCGTTCTCTTAGCGACCTGTCCTTATGCTACAAATTCTTTTTTTGCGGCCTCTTCATATGCTGCACAGTATTTTTGAGATTTGTCCTTTGGTGTCCCGTATATTTAGCGATCTCTCCATATGCTACTTAGTCTTTTTTCAACCTGTGAATTTGCTACTCATATTGTTTGAGACTTGTCCATTGGCGACCCGTTCTCTTTGCGACCTGTCCTTATGCTACCCAGTCTTTTTGCGGCCTCTCCATATGCTGCACAGTATTTTTGGGATTTGTCGTTTGACGACCCCTTCATTTAGCGATCTCTCCATACGCTACTCAGTCTTTTTTCAACCTGTCGTATGTTATATATAGTTTTTGAGACTTGTCCTTGGGCGACCCGTTTCTTTAACGACCTGTTCATATGATCTAGAGCGTTTTATTAGACTTGTCCTTTGGCGACCCTTTCTTTTAGTATCATATCCTTATAATATCGACTAGTTTTACGACATGTTCATATGGTACAAAGTGTTTTCGAGACTTGTCCTTTGGCGACCCGTTCATTTAGCAAGGTGTCCTAATGGAACGTACTATTTTTAAGATTGTTCATATGTAGAAAGTGTTTTTGAGACTTGTCGTTTGGCGACCCGTTGTTTTAGCGACCAGTCCTTATGTTACGTTGTTTCTTGCGGCCTTTCCATATGCCACACTGACTTTGTGAGACTTATCCTTTGGAGTCCAAATCTTTTAGCGTCTTGTCCTTGTGCTACCCAGTCTTCTTGCAGCCTTTGCATATGCTACACAGTATTTTTGAGAATATTCCTTTGGCGACCCGTTCATTTGGCGATCTCTCCATATGATACACAGTCTTCTTTCAACCTGTCCATATGCTACTCATTGTTTTTTAGATTTGCCCTTGGGCGAACCGTTCTTTAACGACCTCTCCTTATGATCTACAGCCCTTTTGAGACTAGTCCTTTGGCGACCGTTTCTTTAAGCAACGTGTACTTATGCTACCGACTAGTTTTGCGACCTGTCCATATGATACAAAGTGTTTTCGAGACCTGTCCTTCGACTAACCTTCCCCTTAGCGACCTGTCCCTATGTTACCGAGTCCTCCTGCGGCCTTCCATATGCTATACAGTATTATTGAGATTTGTCTTTTGGCGACGCTTTCTTTTAATGACCTAGAATTATGCTACTCAGTCTTCTTGAGACTTGTCCTTTAGGGAACAGTTCTTTTAGTGACCTGTCATTACGATCTACAGCCCTTTTGAGACTAGTCCTTTGGCGACCCTTTAAATTAAGCAACGTGTCCGTATGCTACCGACTAGTTTTGCGACCTGTCCATATGGTACAAAGTGTTTTCGAGAGTTGTCGTTTGACGACCCTTTCTCTTAGCGACCTGTCCCTACGTTAGCCAACCTCTTGCGGCCTTTCCATATGCTGCACAGTATTTTTGAGATTTTTCCTTTGGCGACCCGTTCATTTAGCGATCTCTCCATATGTTACCCAGACTTTTTTCAACATGTCATATGCTACTCACAGTTTTTGAGACTTGTCCTTGGGCGAGCAGTTCCTTTAGGGACCTGTCCTTATGATCTACAGCGTTTTGAGACTTGTTGTTTGGCGACCCGTTGTTTTAGCGATCAGTCCTTATGTTACGATGTTTCTTGCGGCCTCTTCTTATGCTACACAGACTTTGAGAGACTTATCCTTTGGAGTCCCAAACTTTTAGCGTCTTGTCATTGTGCTACCCGGTCTTTTTGCGGCCTTTGCATATGCTACACAGTATTTTTGATAATATTCCTTTGGCGACCCTTTCATTTGGCAATCTCTCCATATCATACAGAGTTTTCTTTCAACTTGTCCATATGCTACTCATTGTTTTTTAGACTAGTCCTTGGGCAACCCGTTCCTTTAAAGACCTGTCCTTATGATCTACAACCCTTTTGAGACTAGTCCATTGGCGACCCTTTCTTTAAGCAACGTGTCCTTAAGCTACCGACTAGTTTTGTGACCTGTCCATATGGTACAAAGTATTTTCGAGACCTGTCCTTTGACGACCTGTTCTCTTAGCCACTTGTCCCTATGTTACCCAGTCCTCTTGCGGGCTTTCCATATGCTGCACAGTATTTTTGACGACCCGTTCTTTTAGCGATCTCTGGATATACTACTACGCCGTCTTTTTCAAACTGTCCATATGCTACTCATTATTTTTGAGTCTTGTCCCCTGGCGACCCGTTCTTTTAGAGACTCATCCTTATGCTATCTGGTCTTATATCAGCCATTCCATAAGCTACACAATATTTTTGAGATATGTATTTTGGCGACCCGTTTTTAGCAACCTGCCCTTATGCTACCCGGTCACTTTTCGGCCTTTCCACATGGTACACAGTATTTTTGGAATTTGGATTTGGCGACCCGTTCTTTTAGCGACCTGTCTTTATAATAACTGGCCTTTTTGCTACCTTTTCATATGCTACACAGTATTTTTGAGACTTGTCCTTTGGCGACCCGTTCTTTTATTGACAAAGAATTATGCTACACAGTCTTCTTGAGATTTTTCAATTGGCGAACAATTCTTCTAGTGACCTGTCTATAAGATCTACAGCTTTTTGAGACTTGTCGTTTGGCGACCCGCTGTTTTAGCGACCAGTCCTTATGTTACGCTGTTTCTTGCGGCCTTCCCTTATGCTACACAGATTTTGAGAGACTTATCCTTTGGAGACCCAATCTTTTAGCGTCTTGTCCTTGTGCTACCCGGTCCTTTCCATATGCTGCACAGCATTTTTGAAGAATTGTCATTTGTCGACCCGTTCTTTAGCAACCTGCCTTTATGCTACCCGGTCCCTTTTCGGCCTTTCCACATTCCACACAGTATTTTTGAAATTGGGTTTTGGCGACCTGTTCTTCTAGCGACCTGTCTTTATAATAACCGGCCTTTTGCTACCTTTTCATATGCTACACAGTATTTTTGAGACTTGTCCTTTGGCGACTCAATCATCTAGCTGCCTGTCCTTCGGCCACCCAGTATTTGTGTGACCTGTCCATATGGTTCAAAGTGTATTGAGACTTGTCCTTTGGCGACCCGTTCATTTAGCAACGTGTCCGTATAATATCGACCAGTTTTAGCGACCTCTCTTTATTCTACATTCTTATTGAGACTCGTTCTTTGGCGACACTTTCTTCTAGCGGCATGTCCTACGACGAACCTTTCTTTTAACGGCCTGTCGTTCGGCGACCCCTTCTTTTATTGATTTGTACTTATGCTACACCGTCTTCTTTAGATTTGTCCTTTGGCAACCCTTTCCTTTAGCGACCTATCTTTATGCTGCACAGTTTTTTGAGACTTTTCCTTTGGCGACCCGTTCTTTCAGTGACCTGTTCCTATGATGTACAGCTTTGTGAGACTAGTCCTTTGGCAGCCAATTCTTTTAACAACGTGTCCTTATGTTACCGGCTAGTTTTACGAATTGTCCATATGGTATAAAGTGTTTTCGAGACTTGTCCTTTGGCGACCCGTTCATTTAGCGATCTCTAAATATGCTACTTAGTCTTTTTTGAACCTGTCGATTTGCTACTCATATTTTTTGAGACTTGTCCTTGGGCGACCATTTCCTTTATCGCCCTGTCCTTATGATCTAGAGCGTTTTTTAGACTTGTCCTTTAGCGACCCTGTCTTTTAGCAACATGTCCTTATAATATCGACTATTTTTACTACATGTTCATATGATACAAAGTCTTTTCGAGACTTGTCCTTTGGCGAACAGTTGATTTAGCAAGGTGTCCTAATGCAACGTACTATTTTTACGATTGTTCATATGGTAGAAAGTGTTTTTGAGACTTGTCGTTTGGCGACCCGTTCTTTTACCGACCTGTGTTTATGCTACCCTGTCTTCTTGCGGCCTTTCCACATGCTACACAGTACTTTTGAGATTCGTTCTTTTTCGACTCGATTTGTAGAGGCCTGTCCTTCGGCGACCCAGTCTTTTGCGACCTGTCCATATAGCAACTTGTCATATGCTACTCATAGTTTTTGAGATTTGTCGTTGGGCGACCCGTTCCTTTAGGGACCTGTCCTTATGATCTACAGCGTTTTGAGACTTGTCGTTTTACGACCCGTTGTTTTAGCGACCAGTCCTTATGTTACGCTGTTTCTTGCGGCCTTTCCTTATGCTACACAGACATTGAGAGACTTATCCTTTGCAGTCCCAATCTTTTAGCGTCTTGTCCTTGTGCTACCCGGTCTTTTGGCAGCCTTTGCATATGCTACACAGTATTTTTGAGAATATTCCTTTGGCGACCCGTTCATTTGGCGATCTCTGCATATCATACACAGTTTTCTTTCAACATGTCCATATGCTACTCATTGTTTTTTAGACTTGTCCTTGGGCGACCGTTCCTCTAAAGCCATGTCCGTATGATCTACAACCCTTTTGAGACTAGTCCTTTGGCGACCCTTTCTTTAAGCAAAGTGTCCTTATGCTATCGACTAGTTTTAGCGACCTGTCTTTATTCTACATTCTTTTTGAGACTTGTTCTTTGGCGACACTTTCTTCTAGCGGCATATCCTTCGACAAACCTTTCTTTTAACGGCCAATCGTTCGGCGACCCCTTCTTTTATTGATTTGTACTTATGCTACACAGTCTTCTTTAGACTTGTCCTTTGGCAACTCGTTCCTTTAGCGACCTATCTTTATGCTGCACAGTTTTTTTGAGAATTTTCCTTTGGCGACGCGTTCTTTCATTGACCTGTTTTTATGATGTACAGCGCTGTGAGTCTAGTCCTTTGCCAGCCAATTCTTTTAACAACGTGTCCTTTTGTTACCGGCTAGATTTACGAATTGATGAATTGTCCATATGGTATAAAGTGTTTTCGAGACTTGTCCTTTGGCGACCCGTTCTCTTAGCGACCTGTCCTTATGCTACCCATTATTTTTGCGGTCTCTCCATATACTGCACAGTATTTTTGAGATTTGTCATTTGGCGACCGCTTCATTTACCGATCTCTATATATGCTACTCAGTGTTTTTTCAAACTGACATATGCTACATATAGTTCTTGAGACTTGTCCTTGGGCGACGCGTTCCTTTAGCGCCCTGTCCTTATGATCTAGATCGTTTTTTTTACTTGTCCTTTGGCGACCCTGTCTTTTAGCAACATGTCCTTATAATATCGACTAGTTTTACGACATGTTCATATGGTACATAGTGTTTTCGAGACTTGTCTTTTGGCGAACCGTTGATTTAGCAAGGTATCCTAATGCAGCGTACTATTTTTACGATTTTTCATATGGTAGGAAGTGTTTTTGAGACTTGTCCTTTGGCGACCCTTCCATTTAGTGACATGTCCTTTTGCTACCTTCTCTTTTTGCGGCCTTTCCACATGCTACACAGTACTTTTGAGATTTGTTCTTTTTCTACTCGAGTTTTAGAGGCCTGTCCTTCGGCTACCCAGTCTTTTTGCGACCTGTCAATATGGTACAAAGTGTTTTTGAGACTTGTCCTTTGCGCACCGATTTCTTTAGTTGCCTGTCCTTCTGCTACACAGTATTTCTGCGATCTGTCCTTAAACTACAACGTGGTGCTTCACACTTATTGTTTGGCGACCCGATTATTTAGCGACCTGTCCTTATGCTAGCCGGCTTTCTTGCGGCCTTTTCACAGTATTTTTGAGATTTGTCCTTTGGCGACCCGTTCATTTAACGATCTCTCCATATGTTACCCAGACTTTTCCAACTTGTCATATGCTACTCATAGTTTTGAGACTTGTCCTTGGGCGACCCGTTCCTTTAGGGACCTGTCCTTATGATCTACAACGTTTTTTTAGCAACATGTCCTTATAATATCGACTAGATTTACGACATGTTCATATGGTAGAAAGTGTTTTCGAGACTTGTCCTTTGGCGACCATTACATTTAGCAACGTTGTCCTTATGTTACCTACTATTTATACGACCTGCACATATGGTACAAAGTATTTGTGAGGTTTGTCCTTTGGCGGCCAGTGCTTATTCTTCCCGGTCTTTTAGCGGCCTTTCCATATGCTGCACAGTATTTTTTGAAGAATTGTCATTTGGCGACCCGTTCTTTCAGCGATCTCTGCATATACTACGCCTATTTTTCAAACTGTCCATATGCTACTCATTATATTTGAGTCTTGTCTACTGGCGACCCGTTCTTTTAGAGACCTGTCCTTATGCTATCTGGTTTTCTATCGGCCTTTCTATATGCTACACATTATTTTTGAGATTTGTCTTTTGGAGACCCGTTCTTTTAGCAACCTGCCTTATGCTACCCGGTCCCTTTTCGGCCTTGCCACATGCTACACAGTATTTTTGAAATTTGGTTTTGGCGACCCGTTCTTTTAGAGACCTGTCCTTATTGTAACCGGCCTTTTTGCTACCTTTTCATATGCTACACAGTATTTTTGAGACTTGTCCTTTGGCGACTCGATTTTTTAGCTGTCTGTCCTTCGGCGACCCAGTCTTTGTGTGACCTGTCCATATGGTTCAAAGTGTATTGAGACTAATCCTTTGGCGACCCGTTCATTTAGCAACGTGTCCGTACAATATCGACTAGTTTTAGGGACCTGTCCTGATTCTAAATTTTTTTGAGACTCGTTCTTTGGCGACACTTTCTTCTGGATTCATGTCCTACGACGAACCTTTCTTTTACCAACCTGTCGTTCGGCGACCCCTTCTTTTATTGACTTGTACTTATGCTACACAGTCTTCTTTAGACTTGTCCTTTGGCAACCCGTTCCTTTAGCGACCTAGCTTTATGGTGCACAGTTTTTTGAGACTTCCTTTGGCGACCCGTTCTCTTAGTGACCTGTTCTTATGATCTACATCTTTCTGAGACTAGTTCTTTGGCGGCCAATTCTTATAACAACGCGTCCTTATGTTACCGTCTAGTTTTACGAATTGTCCATATGGTATAAAATGATTTCGAGATTTGTCCTTTGGCGACCCGTTCTCTTAGCGACCTGTCCTTATGCTACAAATTCTTTTTTTGCGGCCTCTTCATAAGCTGCACAGTATTTTTGAGATTTGTCCTTTGGTGTCCCGTATATTTAGCGATCTCTCCATATGCTACTTAGTCTTTTTTCAACCTGTGAATTTGCTACTCATATTGTTTGAGACTTGTCCATTGGCGACCCGTTCTCTTTGCGACCTGTCCTTATGCTACCCAGTCTTCTTGCGGCCTCTCCATATGCTGCACAGTATTTTTGGGATTTGTCGTTTGACGACCCCTTCATTTAGCGATCGCTCCATACGCTACTCAGTCTTTTTTCAACCTGTCGTATGTTATATATAGTTTTTGAGACTTGTCCTTGGGCGACCCGTTTCTTTAACGACCTGTCCATATGATCTAGAGCGTTTTATTAGACTTGTCCTTTGGCGACCCTTTCTTTTAGTATCATATCCTTATAATATCGACTAGTTTTACATGTTCATATGGTACAAAGTGTTTTCGAGACTTGTCCTTTGGCGACCCGTTCATTTAGCAAGGTGTCCTAATGGAACGTACTATTTTTAAGATTGTTCATATGTAGAAAGTGTTTTTGAGACTTGTCGTTTGGCGACCCGTTGTTTTAGCGACCAGTCCTTATGTTACGTTGTTTCTTGCGGCCTTTCCATATGCCACACTGACTTTGTGAGACTTATCCTTTGAAGTCCAAATCTTTTAGCGTCTTGTCCTTGTGCTACCCAGTCTTCTTGCAGCCTTTGCATATGCTACACAGTATTTTTGAGAATATTCCTTTGGCGACCCGTTCATTTGGCGATCTCTCCATATGATACACAGTCTTCTTTCAACCTGTCCATATGCTACTCATTGTTTTTTAGATTTGCCCTTGGGCGAACCGTTCTTTAACGACCTCTCCTTATGATCTACAGCCCTTTTGAGACTAGTCCTTTGGCGACCGTTTCTTTAAGCAACGTGTACTTATGCTACCGACTAGTTTTGCGACCTGCCCATATGATACAAAGTGTTTTCGAGACCTGTCCTTCGACTAACCTTCCCCTTAGCGACCTGTCCCTATGTTACCGAGTCCTCCTGCGGCCTTCCATATGCTATACAGTATTATTGAGATTTGTCTTTTGGCGACGCTTTCTTTTAATGACCTAGAATTATGCTACTCAGTCTTCTTGAGACTTGTCCTTTAGGGAACAGTTCTTTTAGTGACCTGTCATTACGATCTACAGCCCTTTTGAGACTAGTCCTTTGGCGACCCTTTAAATTAAGCAACGTGTCCGTATGCTACCGACTAGTTTTGCGACCTGTCCATATGGTACAAAGTGTTTTCGAAAGTTGTCGTTTGACGACCCTTTCTCTTAGCGACCTGTCCCTACGTTAGCAAACCTCTTGCGGCCTTTCCATATGCTGCATAGTATTTTTGAGATTTTTCCTTTGGCGACCCGTTCTTTAGCGATCTCTCCATATGTTACCCAGACATTTTTCAACATGTCATATGCTACTCACAGTTTTTGAGACTTGTCCTTGGGCGAGCAGTTCCTTTAGGGACCTGTCCTTATGATCTACAGCGTTTTGAGACTTGTTGTTTGGCAACCCGTTGTTTTAGCGATCAGTCCTTATGTTACGATGTTTCTTGCGGCCTCTTCTTATGCTACACAGACTTTGAGAGACTTATCCTTTGGAGTCCCAACTTTTAGCGTCTTGTCATTGTGCTACCCGGTCTTTTTGCGGCCTTTGCATATGCTACACAGTATTTTTGATAATATTCCTTTGGCGACCCTTTCATTTGGCAATCTCTCCATATCATACAGAGTTTTCTTTCAACTTGTCCATATGCTACTCATTGTTTTTTAGACTAGTCCTTGGGCAACCCGTTCCTTTAAAGACCTGTCCTTATGATCTACAACCCTTTTGAGACTAGTCCATTGGCGACCCTTTCTTTAAGCAACGTGTCCTTAAGCTACCGACTAGTTTTGTGACCTGCCCATATGGTACAAAGTATTTTCGAGACCTGTCCTTTGACGACCTGTTCTCTTAGCCACTTGTCCCTATGTTACCCAGTCCTCTTGCGGGCTTTCCATATGCTGCACAGTATTTTTGAGATTTGTCCGTTTGCGACCCGTTCATTTAGCGATCTCTCAATATGCTACCAAGTATTTTTCCAACTTGTCATATGCTACTCATAGTTTTTGAGACTTGTCCTTGCGCGACCCGTTCCTTTAGGTACCTGTCCTTTTGATCTACAGCGTTTTTTAGCAACATGCCTTGATAATATCGACTAGATTTACGACATGTTCGTATGGTAGAAAGTGTTTTCGAGACCTGTCCTTTGGCGACCATTTCTTTTAGCAACGTGTCCTTATGTTACCTACTATTTATATGACCTGCACATATGTTACAAAGTATTTGTGAGGTTTGTCCTTTGGCGGCCAGTCCTTATGCTTCCCGGTGTTTTAGCGGCCTTTCCATATGCTGCACAGTATTTTTGACGACCCGTTCTTTTAGCGATCTCTGGATATACTACGCCGTCTTTTTCAAACTGTCCATATGCTACTCATTATTTTTGAGTCTTGTCCCCTGGCGACCCGTTCTTTTAGAGACTCATCCTTATGCTATCTGGTCTTATATCAGCCATTCCATAAGCTACACAATATTTTTGAGATATGTATTTTGGCGACCCGTTTTTAGCAACCTGCCCTTATGCTACCCGGTCACTTTTCGGCCTTTCCACATGGTACACAGTATTTTTGGAATTTGGATTTGGCGACCCGTTCTTTTAGCGACCTGTCTTTATAATAACTGGCCTTTTTGCTACCTTTTCATATGCTACACAGTATTTTTGAGACTTGTCCTTTGGCGACCCGTTCTTTTATTGACAAAGAATTATGCTACACAGTCTTCTTGAGATTTTTCAATTGGCGAACAATTCTTCTAGTGACCTGTCTATAAGATCTACAGCTTTTTGAGACTTGTCGTTTGGCGACCCGCTGTTTTAGCGACCAGTCCTTATGTTACGCTGTTTCTTGCGGCCTTCCCTTATGCTACACAGATTTTGAGAGACTTATCCTTTGGAGACCCAATCTTTTAGCGTCTTGTCCTTGTGCTACCCGGTCCTTTCCATATGCTGCACAGCATTTTTGAAGAATTGTCATTTGTCGACCCGTTCTTTAGCAACCTGCCTTTATGCTACCCGGTCCCTTTTCGGCCTTTCCACATTCTACACAGTATTTTTGAAATTGGGTTTTTGGCGACCCGTTCTTCTAGCGACCTGTCTTTATAATAACCGGCCTTTTGCTACCTTTTCATATGCTACACAGTATTTTTGAGACTTGTCCTTTGGCGACTCAATCATCTAGCTGCCTGTCCTTCGGCCACCCAGTATTTGTGTGACCTGTCCATATGGTTCAAAGTGTATTGAGACTTGTCCTTTGGCGACCCGTTCATTTAGCAACGTGTCCGTATAATATCGACCAGTTTTAGCGACCTCTCTTTATTCTACATTCTTATTGAGACTCGTTCTTTGGCGACACTTTCTTCTAGCGGCATGTCCTACGACGAACCTTTCTTTTAACGGCCTGTCGTTCGGCGACCCCTTCTTTTATTGATTTGTACTTATGCTACACCGTCTTCTTTAGATTTGTCCTTTGGCAACCCTTTCCTTTAGCGACCTATCTTTATGCTGCACAGTTTTTTGAGACTTTTCCTTTGGCGACCCGTTCTTTCAGTGACCTGTTCCTATGATGTACAGCTTTGTGAGACTAGTCCTTTGGCAGCCAATTCTTTTAACAACGTGTCCTTATGTTACCGGCTAGTTTTACGAATTGTCCATATGTTATAAAGTGTTTTCGAGACTTGTCCTTTGGCGACCCGTTCATTTAGCGATCTCTCCATATGCTACTTAGTCTTTTTTGAACCTGTCGATTTGCTACTCATATTTTTTGAGACTTGTCCTTGGGCGACCATTTCCTTTATCGCCCTGTCCTTATGATCTAGAGCGTTTTTTAGACTTGTCCTTTAGCGACCCTTTCTTTTAGCAACATGTCCTTATAATATCGACTATTTTTACTACATGTTCATATGATACAAAGTCTTTTCGAGACTTGTCCTTTGGCGAACAGTTGATTTAGCAAGGTGTCCTAATGCAACGTACTATTTTTACGATTGTTCATATGGTAGAAAGTGTTTTTGAGACTTGTCGTTTGGCGACCCGTTCTTTTACCGACCTGTGTTTATGCTACCCAGTCTTTTGCGACCTGTCCATATAGCAACTTGTCATATGCTACTCATAGTCTTTGAGATTTGTCGTTGGGCGACCCGTTCCTTTAGGGACCTGTCCTTATGATCTACAGCGTTTTGAGACTTGTCGTTTTACGACCCGTTGTTTTAGCGACCAGTCCTTATGTTACGCTGTTTCTTGCGGCCTTTCCTTATGCTACACAGACATTGAGAGACTTATCCTTTGCAGTCCCAATCTTTTAGCGTCTTGTCCTTGTGCTACCCGGTCTTTTGGCAGCCTTTGCATATGCTACACAGTATTTTTGAGAATATTCCTTTGGCGACCCGTTCATTTGGCGATCTCTGCATATCATACACAGTTTTCTTTCAACATGTCCATATGCTACTCATTGTTTTTTAGACTTGTCCTTGGGCGACCGTTCCTCTAAAGCCATGTCCGTATGATCTACAACCCTTTTGAGACTAGTCCTTTGGCGACCCTTTCTTTAAGCAAAGTGTCCTTATGCTATCGACTAGTTTTAGCGACCTGTCTTTATTCTACATTCTTTTTGAGACTTGTTCTTTGGCGACACTTTCTTCTAGCGGCATATCCTTCGACAAACCTTTCTTTTAACGGCCAGTCGTTCGGCGACCCCTTCTTTTATTGATTTGTACTTATGCTACACAGTCTTCTTTAGACTTGTCCTTTGGCAACTCGTTCCTTTAGCGACCTATCTTTATGCTGCACAGTTTTTTTGAGAATTTTCCTTTGGCGACGCGTTCTTTCATTGACCTGTTTTTATGATGTACAGCGCTGTGAGTCTAGTCCTTTGCCAGCCAATTCTTTTAACAACGTGTCCTTATGTTACCGGCTAGATTTACGAATTGATGAATTGTCCATATGGTATAAAGTGTTTTCGAGACTTGTCCTTTGGCGACCCGTTCTCTTAGCGACCTGTCCTTATGCTACCCATTATTTTTGCGACCTCTCCATATACTGCACAGTATTTTTGAGATTTGTCATTTGGCGACCGCTTCATTTACCGATCTCTATATATGCTACTCAGTGTTTTTTCAAACTGACATATGCTACATATAGTTTTTGAGACTTGTCCTTGGGCGACGCGTTCCTTTAGCGCCCTGTCCTTATGATCTTGATCGTTTTTTTTACTTGTCCTTTGGCGACCCTTTCTTTTAGCAACATGTCCTTATAATATCGACTAGTTTTACGACATGTTCATATGGTACATACTGTTTTCGAGACTTGTCCTTTGGCGAACTGTTGATTTAGCAAGGTGTCCTAATGCAGCGTACTATTTTTACGATTGTTCATATGGTAGGAAGTGTTTTTGAGACTTGTCCTTTGGCGACCCTTCCATTTAGTGACATGTCCTTTTGCTACCCTCTCTTTTTGCGGCCTTTCCACATGCTACACAGAACTTTTGAGATTTGTTCTTTTTCTACTCGAGTTTTAGAGGCCTGTCCTTCGGCTACCCAGTCTTTTTGCGACCTGTCCATGTGGTACAAAGTGTTTTTGAGACTTGTCCTTTGCGCACCGATTTCTTTAGTTGCCTGTCCTTCTGCTACACAGTATTTCTGCGACCTGTCCTTAAACTACAACGTGGTGCTTCACACTTATTGTTTGGCGACCCGATTATTTAGCGACCTGTCCTTATGCTAGCCGGCTTTCTTGCGGCCTTTTCAGAGTATTTTTGAGATTTGTCCTTTGGCGACCCGTTCATTTAACGATCTCTCCATATGTTACCCAGAGTTTTCCTACTTGTCATATGCTACTCATAGTTTTGAGACTTGTCCTTGGGCGACCCGTTCCTTTAGGGACCTGTCCTTATGATCTACAACGTTTTTTTAGCAACATGTCCTCATAATATCGACTAGATTTACGACATGTTCATATGGTAGAAAGTGTTTTCGAGACTTGTCCTTTGGCGACCATTACATTTAGCAACGTTGTTCTTATGTTACCTACTATTTATACGACCTGCACATATGGTACAAAGTATTTGTGAGGTTTGTCCTTTGGCGGCCAGTGCTTATTCTTCCCGGTGTTTTAGCGGCCTTTCCATATGCTGCACAGTATTTTTTGAAGAATTGTCATTTGGCGACCCGTTCTTTCAGCGATCTCTGCATATACTACGCCTATTTTTCAAACTGTCCATATGCTACTCATTATATTTGAGTCTTGTCTACTGGCGACCCGTTCTTTTAGAGACCTGTCCTTATGCTATCTGGTTTTCTATCGGCCTTTCTATATGCTACACATTATTTTTGAGATTTGTCTTTTGGAGACCCGTTCTTTTAGCAACCTGCCTTATGCTACCCGGTCCCTTTTCGGCCATGCCACATGCTACACAGTATTTTTGAAATTTGGTTTTGGCGACCCGTTCTTTTAGAGACCTGTCCTTATGATAACCGGTATTTTTGCTACCTTTTCATATGCTACACAGTATTTTTGAGACTTGTCCTTTGGCGACTCGATTTTTTAGCTGTCTGTCCTTCGGCGACCCAGTCATTGTGTGACCTGTCAATATGGTTCAAAGTGTATTGAGACTAATCCTTTGGCGACCCGTTCATTTAGCAACGTGTCCGTACAATATCGACTAGTTTTAGGGACCTGTCCTGATTCTAAATTTTTTTGAGACTCGTTCTTTGGCGACACTTTCTTCTGGATTCATGTCCTACGACGAACCTTTCTTTTACCAACCTGTCGTTCGGCGACCCCTACTTTTATTGACTTGTACTTATGCTACACAGTCTTCTTTAGACTTGTCCTTTGGCAACCCGTTCCTTTAGCGACCTAGCTTTATGGTGCACAGTTTTTTGAGACTTTTCCTTTGGCGACCCGTTCTCTTAGTGACCTGTTCTTATGATCTACATCTTTCTGAGACTAGTTCTTTGGCGGCCAATTCTTATAACAACGCGTCCTTATGTTACCGTCTAGTTTTACGAATTGTCCATATGGTATAAAATGATTTCGAGATTTGTCCTTTGGCGACCCGTTCTCTTAGCGACCTGTCCTTATGCTACAAATTCTTCTTTTGCGGCCTCTTCATATGCTGCACAGTATTTTTGAGATTTGTCCTTTGGTGTCCCGTATATTTAGCGATCTCTCCATATGCTACTTAGTCTTTTTTCAACCTGTGAATTTGCTACTCATATTGTTTGAGACTTGTCCATTGGCGACCCGTTCTCTTTGCGACCTGTCCTTATGCTACCCAGTCTTTTTGCGGCCTCTCCATATGCTGCACAGTATTTTTGGGATTTGTCGTTTGACGACCCCTTCATTTAGCGATCTCTCCATACGCTACTCAGTCTTTTTTCAACCTGTCGTATGTTATATATAGTTTTTGAGACTTGTCCTTGGGCGACCCGTTTCTTTAACGACCTGTCCATATGATCTAGAGCGTTTTATTAGACTTGTCCTTTGGCGACCCTTTCTTTTAGTATCATATCCTTATAATATCGACTAGTTTTACGACATGTTCATATGGTACAAAGTGTTTTCGAGACTTGTCCTTTGGCGACCCGTTCATTTAGCAAGGTGTCCTAATGGAACGTACTATTTTTAAGATTGTTCATATGTAGAAAGTGTTTTTGAGACTTGTCGTTTGGCGACCCGTTGTTTTAGCGACTAACCTTCCCCTTAGCGACCTGTCCCTATGTTACCGAGTCCTCCTGCGGCCTTCCATATGCTATACAGTATTATTGAGATTTGTCTTTTGGCGACGCTTTCTTTTAATGACCTAGAATTATGCTACTCAGTCTTCTTGAGACTTGTCCTTTAGGGAACAGTTCTTTTAGTGACCTGTCATTACGAGCTACAGCCCTTTTGAGACTAGTCCTTTGGCGACCCTTTAAATTAAGCAACGTGTCCGTATGCTACCGACTAGTTTTGCGACCTGTCCATATGGTACAAAGTGTTTTCGAGAGTTGTCGTTTGACGACCCTTTCTCTTAGCGACTTGTCCCTATGTTAGCCAACCTCTTGCGGCCTTTCCATATGCTGCACAGTATTTTTGAGATTTTTCCTTTGGCGACCCGTTCATTTAGCGATCTCTCCATATGTTACCCAGACTTTTTTCAACATGTCATATGCTACTCACAGTTTTTGAGACTTGTCCTTGTGCGAGCAGTTCCTTTAGGGACCTGTCCTTATGATCTACAGCGTTTTGAGACTTGTTGTTTGGCAACCCGTTGTTTTAGCGATCAGTCCTTATGTTACGATGTTTCTTGCGGCCTCTTCTTATGCTACACAGACTTTGAGAGACTTATCCTTTGGAGTCCCAACTTTTAGCGTCTTGTCATTGTGCTACCCGGTCTTTTTGCGGCCTTTGCATATGCTACACAGTATTTTTGATAATATTCCTTTGGCGACCCTTTCATTTGGCAATCTCTCCATATCATACAGAGTTTTCTTTCAACTTGTCCATATGCTACTCATTGTTTTTCAGACTAGTCCTTGGGCAACCCGTTCCTTTAAAGACCTGTCCTTATGATCTACAACCCTTTTGAGACTAGTCCATTGGCGACCCTTTCTTTAAGCAACGTGTCCTTAAGCTACCGACTAGTTTTGTGACCTGCCCATATGGTACAAAGTATTTTCGAGACCTGTCCTTTGACGACCTGTTCTCTTAGCCACTTGTCCCTATGTTACCCAGTCCTCTTGCGGGCTTTCCATATGCTGCACAGTATTTTTGAGACTTGTCCTTGCGCGACCCGTTCCTTTAGGTACCTGTCCTTTTGATCTACAGCGTTTTTTAGCAACATGCCTTTATAATATCGACTAGATTTACGACATGTTCGTATGGTAGAAAGTGTTTTCGAGACCTGTCCTTTGGCGACCATTTCTTTTAGCAACGTGTCCTTATGTTACCTACTATTTATATGACCTGCACATATGTTACAAAGTATTTGTGAGGTTTGTCCTTTGGCGGCCAGTCCTTATGCTTCCCGGTGTTTTAGCGGCCTTTCCATATGCTGCACAGTATTTTTGACGACCCGTTCTTTTAGCGATCTCTGGATATACTACGCCGTCTTTTTCAAACTGTCCATATGCTACTCATTATTTTTGAGTCTTGTCCCCTGGCGACCCGTTCTTTTAGAGACTCATCCTTATGCTATCTGGTCTTATATCAGCCATTCCGTAAGCTACACAATATTTTTGAGATATGTATTTTGGCGACCCGTTTTTAGCAACCTGCCCTTATGCTACCCGGTCACTTTTCGGCCTTTCCACATGGTACACAGTATTTTTGGAATTTGGATTTGGCGACCCGTTCTTTTAGCGACCTGTCTTTATAATAACTGGCCTTTTTGCTACCTTTTCATATGCTACACAGTATTTTTGAGACTTGTCCTTTGGCGACCCGTTCTTTTATTGACAAAGAATTATGCTACACAGTCTTCTTGAGATTTTTCAATTGGCGAACAATTCTTCTAGTGACCTGTCTATAAGATCTACAGCTTTTTGAGACTTGTCGTTTGGCGACCCGCTGTTTTAGCGACCAGTCCTTATGTTACGCTGTTTCTTGCGGCCTTCCCTTATGCTACGCAGATTTTGAGAGACTTATCCTTTGGAGACCCAATCTTTTAGCGTCTTGTCCTTGTGCTACCCGGTCCTTTCCATATGCTGCACAGCATTTTTGAAGAATTGTCATTTGTCGACCCGTTCTTTAGCAACCTGCCTTTATGCTACCCGGTCCCTTTTCGGCCTTTCCACATTCCACACAGTATTTTTGAAATTGGGTTTTGGCGACCCGTTCTTCTAGCGACCTGTCTTTATAATATCCGGCCTTTTGCTACCTTTTCATATGCTACACAGTATTTTTGAGACTTGTCCTTTGGCGACTCAATCATCTAGCTGCCTGTCCTTCGGCCACCCAGTATTTGTGTGACCTGTCCATATGGTTCAAAGTGTATTGAGACTTGTCCTTTGGCGACCCGTTCATTTAGCAACGTGTCCGTATAATATCGACCAGTTTTAGCGACCTCTCTTTATTCTACATTCTTATTGAGACTCGTTCTTTGGCGACACTTTCTTCTAGCGGCATGTCCTACGACGAACCTTTCTTTTAACGGCCTGTCGTTCGGCGACCCCTTCTTTTATTGATTTGTACTTATGCTACACCGTCTTCTTTAGATTTGTCCTTTGGCAACCCTTTCCTTTAGCGACCTATCTTTATGCTGCACAGTTTTTTGAGACTTTTCCTTTGGCGACCCGTTCTTTCAGTGACCTGTTCCTATGATGTACAGCTTTGTGAGACTAGTCCTTTGGCAGCCAATTCTTTTAACAACGTGTCCTTATGTTACCGGCTAGTTTTACGAATTGTCCATATGGTATAAAGTGTTTTCGAGACTTGTCCTTTGGCGACCCGTTCATTTAGCGATCTCTCCATATGCTACTTAGTCTTTTTTAACCTGTCGATTTGCTACTCATATTTTTTGAGACTTGTCCTTGGGCGACCATTTCCTTTATCGCCCTGTCCTTATGATCTAGAGCGTTTTTTAGACTTGTCCCTTAGCGACCCTGTCTTTTAGCAACATGTCCTTATAATATCGACTATTTTTACTACATGTTCATATGATACAAAGTCTTTTCGAGACTTGTCCTTTGGCGAACAGTTGATTTAGCAAGGTGTCCTAATGCAACGTACTATTTTTACGATTGTTCATATGGTAGAAAGTGTTTTTGAGACTTGTCGTTTGGCGACCCGTTCTTTTACCGACCTGTGTTTATGCTACCCTGTCTTCTTGCGGCCTTTCCACATGCTACACAGTACTTTTGAGATTCGTTCTTTTTCGACTCGATTTGTAGAGGCCTGTCCTTCGGCGACCCAGTCTTTTGCGACCTGTCCATATAGCAACTTGTCATATGCTACTCATAGTTTTTGAGATTTGTCGTTGGGCGACCCGTTCCTTTAGGGACCTGTCCTTATGATCTACAGCGTTTTGAGACTTGTCGTTTTACGACCCGTTGTTTTAGCGACCAGTCCTTATGTTACGCTGTTTCTTGCGGCCTTTCCTTATGCTACACAGACATTGAGAGACTTATCCTTTGCAGTCCCAATCTTTTAGCGTCTTGTCCTTGTGCTACCCGGTCTTTTGGCAGCCTTTGCATATGCTACACAGTATTTTTGAGAATATTCCTTTGGCGACCCGTTCATTTGGCGATCTCTGCATATCATACACAGTTTTCTTTCAACATGTCCATATGCTACTCATTGTTTTTTAGACTTGTCCTTGGGCGACCGTTCCTCTAAAGCCATGTCCGTATGATCTACAACCCTTTTGAGACTAGTCCTTTGGCGACCCTTTCTTTAAGCAAAGTGTCCTTATGCTATCGACTAGTTTTAGCGACCTGTCTTTATTCTACATTCTTTTTGAGACTTGTTCTTTGGCGACACTTTCTTCTAGCGGCATATCCTTCGACAAACCTTTCTTTTAACGGCCAGTCGTTCGGCGACCCCTTCTTTTATTGATTTGTACTTATGCTACACAGTCTTCTTTAGACTTGTCCTTTGGCAACTCGTTCCTTTAGCGACCTATCTTTATGCTGCACAGTTTTTTTGAGAATTTTCCTTTGGCGACGCGTTCTTTCATTGACCTGTTTTTATGATGTACAGCGCTGTGAGTCTAGTCCTTTGCCAGCCAATTCTTTTAACAACGTGTCCTTTTGTTACCAGCTAGATTTACGAATTGATGAATTGTCCATATGGTATAAAGTGTTTTCGAGACTTGTCCTTTGGCGACCCGTTCTCTTAGCGACCTGTCCTTATGCTACCCATTATTTTTGCGGTCTCTCCATATACTGCACAGTATTTTTGAGATTTGTCATTTGGCGACCGCTTCATTTACCGATCTCTATATATGCTACTCAGTGTTTTTTCAAACTGACATATGCTACATATAGTTCTTGAGACTTGTCCTTGGGCGACGCGTTCCTTTAGCGCCCTGTCCTTATGATCTAGATCGTTTTTTTTACTTGTCCTTTGGCGACCCTGTCTTTTAGCAACATGTCCTTATAATATCGACTAGTTTTACGACATGTTCATATGGTACATAGTGTTTTCGAGACTTGTCTTTTGGCGAACCGTTGATTTAGCAAGGTGTCCTAATGCAGCGTACTATTTTTACGATTTTTCATATGGTAGGAAGTGTTTTTGAGACTTGTCCTTTGGCGACCCTTCCATTTAGTGACATGTCCTTTTGCTACCTTCTCTTTTTGCGGCCTTTCCACATGCTACACAGTACTTTTGAGATTTGTTCTTTTTCTACTCGAGTTTTAGAGGCCTGTCCTTCGGCTACCCAGTCTTTTTGCGACCTGTCAATATGGTACAAAGTGTTTTTGAGACTTGTCCTTTGCGCACCGATTTCTTTAGTTGCCTGTCCTTCTGCTACACAGTATTTCTGCGATCTGTCCTTAAACTACAACGTGGTGCTTCACACTTATTGTTTGGCGACCCGATTATTTAGCGACCTGTCCTTATGCTAGCCGGCTTTCTTGCGGCCTTTTCACAGTATTTTTGAGATTTGTCCTTTGGCGACCCGTTCATTTAACGATCTCTCCATATGTTACCCAGACTTTTCCAACTTGTCATATGCTACTCATAGTTTTGAGACTTGTCCTTGGGCGACCCGTTCCTTTAGGGACCTGTCCTTATGATCTACAACGTTTTTTTAGCAACATGTCCTTATAATATCGACTAGATTTACGACATGTTCATATGGTAGAAAGTGTTTTCGAGACTTGTCCTTTGGCGACCATTACATTTAGCAACGTTGTCCTTATGTTACCTACTATTTATACGACCTGCACATATGGTACAAAGTATTTGTGAGGTTTGTCCTTTGGCGGCCAGTGCTTATTCTTCCCGGTCTTTTAGCGGCCTTTCCATATGCTGCACAGTATTTTTTGAAGAATTGTCATTTGGCGACCCGTTCTTTCAGCGATCTCTGCATATACTACGCCTATTTTTCAAACTGTCCATATGCTACTCATTATATTTGAGTCTTGTCTACTGGCGACCCGTTCTTTTAGAGACCTGTCCTTATGCTATCTGGTTTTCTATCGGCCTTTCTATATGCTACACATTATTTTTGAGATTTGTCTTTTGGAGACCCGTTCTTTTAGCAACCTGCCTTATGCTACCCGGTCCCTTTTCGGCCTTGCCACATGCTACACAGTATTTTTGAAATTTGGTTTTGGCGACCCGTTCTTTTAGAGACCTGTCCTTATGATAACCGGCCTTTTTGCTACCTTTTCATATGCTACACAGTATTTTTGAGACTTGTCCTTTGGCGACTCGATTTTTTAGCTGTCTGTCCTTCGGCGACCCAGTCTTTGTGTGACCTGTCCATATGGTTCAAAGTGTATTGAGACTAATCCTTTGGCGACCCGTTCATTTAGCAACGTGTCCGTACAATATCGACTAGTTTTAGGGACCTGTCCTGATTCTAAATTTTTTTGAGACTCGTTCTTTGGCGACACTTTCTTCTGGATTCATGTCCTACGACGAACCTTTCTTTTACCAACCTGTCGTTCGGCGACCCCTTCTTTTATTGACTTGTACTTATGCTACACAGTCTTCTTTAGACTTGTCCTTTGGCAACCCGTTCCTTTAGCGACCTAGCTTTATGGTGCACAGTTTTTTGAGACTTCCTTTGGCGACCCGTTCTCTTAGTGACCTGTTCTTATGATCTACATCTTTCTGAGACTAGTTCTTTGGCGGCCAATTCTTATAACAACGCGTCCTTATGTTACCGTCTAGTTTTACGAATTGTCCATATGGTATAAAATGATTTCGAGATTTGTCCTTTGGCGACCCGTTCTCTTAGCGACCTGTCCTTATGCTACAAATTCTTTTTTTGCGGCCTCTTCATAAGCTGCACAGTATTTTTGAGATTTGTCCTTTGGTGTCCCGTATATTTAGCGATCTCTCCATATGCTACTTAGTCTTTTTTCAACCTGTGAATTTGCTACTCATATTGTTTGAGACTTGTCCATTGGCGACCCGTTCTCTTTGCGACCTGTCCTTATGCTACCCAGTCTTCTTGCGGCCTCTCCATATGCTGCACAGTATTTTTGGGATTTGTCGTTTGACGACCCCTTCATTTAGCGATCGCTCCATACGCTACTCAGTCTTTTTTCAACCTGTCGTATGTTATATATAGTTTTTGAGACTTGTCCTTGGGCGACCCGTTTCTTTAACGACCTGTCCATATGATCTAGAGCGTTTTATTAGACTTGTCCTTTGGCGACCCTTTCTTTTAGTATCATATCCTTATAATATCGACTAGTTTTACATGTTCATATGGTACAAAGTGTTTTCGAGACTTGTCCTTTGGCGACCCGTTCATTTAGCAAGGTGTCCTAATGGAACGTACTATTTTTAAGATTGTTCATATGTAGAAAGTGTTTTTGAGACTTGTCGTTTGGCGACCCGTTGTTTTAGCGACCAGTCCTTATGTTACGTTGTTTCTTGCGGCCTTTCCATATGCCACACTGACTTTGTGAGACTTATCCTTTGAAGTCCAAATCTTTTAGCGTCTTGTCCTTGTGCTACCCAGTCTTCTTGCAGCCTTTGCATATGCTACACAGTATTTTTGAGAATATTCCTTTGGCGACCCGTTCATTTGGCGATCTCTCCATATGATACACAGTCTTCTTTCAACCTCTCCATATGCTACTCATTGTTTTTTAGATTTGCCCTTGGGCGAACCGTTCTTTAACGACCTCTCCTTATGATCTACAGCCCTTTTGAGACTAGTCCTTTGGCGACCGTTTCTTTAAGCAACGTGTACTTATGCTACCGACTAGTTTTGCGACCTGCCCATATGATACAAAGTGTTTTCGAGACCTGTCCTTCGACTAACCTTCCCCTTAGCGACCTGTCCCTATGTTACCGAGTCCTCCTGCGGCCTTCCATATGCTATACAGTATTATTGAGATTTGTCTTTTGGCGACGCTTTCTTTTAATGACCTAGAATTATGCTACTCAGTCTTCTTGAGACTTGTCCTTTAGGGAACAGTTCTTTTAGTGACCTGTCATTACGATCTACAGCCCTTTTGAGACTAGTCCTTTGGCGACCCTTTAAATTAAGCAACGTGTCCGTATGCTACCGACTAGTTTTGCGACCTGTCCATATGGTACAAAGTGTTTTCGAAAGTTGTCGTTTGACGACCCTTTCTCTTAGCGACCTGTCCCTACGTTAGCAAACCTCTTGCGGCCTTTCCATATGCTGCATAGTATTTTTGAGATTTTTCCTTTGGCGACCCGTTCTTTAGCGATCTCTCCATATGTTACCCAGACATTTTTCAACATGTCATATGCTACTCACAGTTTTTGAGACTTGTCCTTGGGCGAGCAGTTCCTTTAGGGACCTGTCCTTATGATCTACAGCGTTTTGAGACTTGTTGTTTGGCGACCCGTTGTTTTAGCGATCAGTCCTTATGTTACGATGTTTCTTGCGGCCTCTTCTTATGCTACACAGACTTTGAGAGACTTATCCTTTGGAGTCCCAACTTTTAGCGTCTTGTCATTGTGCTACCCGGTCTTTTTGCGGCCTTTGCATATGCTACACAGTATTTTTGATAATATTCCTTTGGCGACCCTTTCATTTGGCAATCTCTCCATATCATACAGAGTTTTCTTTCAACTTGTCCATATGCTACTCATTGTTTTTTAGACTAGTCCTTGGGCAACCCGTTCCTTTAAAGACCTGTCCTTATGATCTACAACCCTTTTGAGACTAGTCCATTGGCGACCCTTTCTTTAAGCAACGTGTCCTTAAGCTACCGACTAGTTTTGTGACCTGCCCATATGGTACAAAGTATTTTCGAGACCTGTCCTTTGACGACCTGTTCTCTTAGCCACTTGTCCCTATGTTACCCAGTCCTCTTGCGGGCTTTCCATATGCTGCACAGTATTTTTGAGATTTGTCCGTTTGCGACCCGTTCATTTAGCGATCTCTCAATATGCTACCAAGTATTTTTCCAACTTGTCATATGCTACTCATAGTTTTTGAGACTTGTCCTTGCGCGACCCGTTCCTTTAGGTACCTGTCCTTTTGATCTACAGCGTTTTTTAGCAACATGCCTTGATAATATCGACTAGATTTACGACATGTTCGTATGGTAAAAAGTGTTTTCGAGACCTGTCCTTTGGCGACCATTTCTTTTAGCAACGTGTCCTTATGTTACCTACTATTTATATGACCTGCACATATGTTACAAAGTATTTGTGAGGTTTGTCCTTTGGCGGCCAGTCCTTATGCTTCCCGGTGTTTTAGCGGCCTTTCCATATGCTGCACAGTATTTTTGACGACCCGTTCTTTTATCGATCTCTGGATATACTACGCCGTCTTTTTCAAACTGTCCATATGCTACTCATTATTTTTGAGTCTTGTCCCCTGGCGACCCGTTCTTTTAGAGACTCATCCTTATGCTATCTGGTCTTATATCAGCCATTCCGTAAGCTACACAATATTTTTGAGATATGTATTTTGGCGACCCGTTTTTAGCAACCTGCCCTTATGCTACCCGGTCACTTTTCGGCCTTTCCACATGGTACACAGTATTTTTGGAATTTGGATTTGGCGACCCGTTCTTTTAGCGACCTGTCTTTATAATAACTGGCCTTTTTGCTACCTTTTCATATGCTACACAGTATTTTTGAGACTTGTCCTTTGGCGACCCGTTCTTTTATTGACAAAGAATTATGCTACACAGTCTTCTTGAGATTTTTCAATTGGCGAACAATTCTTCTAGTGACCTGTCTATAAGATCTACAGCTTTTTGAGACTTGTCGTTTGGCGACCCGCTGTTTTAGCGACCAGTCCTTATGTTACGCTGTTTCTTGCGGCCTTCCCTTATGCTACACAGATTTTGAGAGACTTATCCTTTGGAGACCCAATCTTTTAGCGTCTTGTCCTTGTGCTACCCGGTCCTTTCCATATGCTGCACAGCATTTTTGAAGAATTGTCATTTGTCGAACCGTTCTTTAGCAACCTGCCTTTATGCTACCCGGTCCCTTTTCGGCCTTTCCACATTCTACACAGTATTTTTGAAATTGGGTTTTTGGCGACCCGTTCTTCTAGCGACCTGTCTTTATAATAACCGGCCTTTTGCTACCTTTTCATATGCTACACAGTATTTTTGAGACTTGTCCTTTGGCGACTCAATCATCTAGCTGCCTGTCCTTCGGCCACCCAGTATTTGTGTGACCTGTCCATATGGTTCAAAGTGTATTGAGACTTGTCCTTTGGCGACCCGTTCATTTAGCAACGTGTCCGTATAATATCGACCAGTTTTAGCGACCTCTCTTTATTCTACATTCTTATTGAGACTCGTTCTTTGGCGACACTTTCTTCTAGCGGCATGTCCTACGACGAACCTTTCTTTTAACGGCCTGTCGTTCGGCGACCCCTTCTTTTATTGATTTGTACTTATGCTACACCGTCTTCTTTAGATTTGTCCTTTGGCAACCCTTTCCTTTAGCGACCTATCTTTATGCTGCACAGTTTTTTGAGACTTTTCCTTTGGCGACCCGTTCTTTCAGTGACCTGTTCCTATGATGTACAGCTTTGTGAGACTAGTCCTTTGGCAGCCAATTCTTTTAACAACGTGTCCTTATGTTACCGGCTAGTTTTACGAATTGTCCATATGTTATAAAGTGTTTTCGAGACTTGTCCTTTGGCGACCCGTTCATTTAGCGATCTCTCCATATGCTACTTAGTCTTTTTTGAACCTGTCGATTTGCTACTCATATTTTTTGAGACTTGTCCTTGGGCGACCATTTCCTTTATCGCCCTGTCCTTATGATCTAGAGCGTTTTTTAGACTTGTCCCTTAGCGACCCTGTCTTTTAGCAACATGTCCTTATAATATCGACTATTTTTACTACATGTTCATATGATACAAAGTCTTTTCGAGACTTGTCCTTTGGCGAACAGTTGATTTAGCAAGGTGTCCTAATGCAACGTACTATTTTTACGATTGTTCATATGGTAGAAAGTGTTTTTGAGACTTGTCGTTTGGCGACCCGTTCTTTTACCGACCTGTGTTTATGCTACCCAGTCTTTTGCGACCTGTCCATATAGCAACTTGTCATATGCTACTCATAGTCTTTGAGATTTGTCGTTGGGCGACCCGTTCCTTTAGGGACCTGTCCTTATGATCTACAGCGTTTTGAGACTTGTCGTTTTACGACCCGTTGTTTTAGCGACCAGTCCTTATGTTACGCTGTTTCTTGCGGCCTTTCCTTATGCTACACAGACATTGAGAGACTTATCCTTTGCAGTCCCAATCTTTTAGCGTCTTGTCCTTGTGCTACCCGGTCTTTTGGCAGCCTTTGCATATGCTACACAGTATTTTTGAGAATATTCCTTTGGCGACCCGTTCATTTGGCGATCTCTGCATATCATACACAGTTTTCTTTCAACATGTCCATATGCTACTCATTGTTTTTTAGACTTGTCCTTGGGCGACCGTTCCTCTAAAGCCATGTCCGTATGATCTACAATTTTTTTGAGACTAGTCCTTTGGCGACCCTTTCTTTAAGCAAAGTGTCCTTATGCTATCGACTAGTTTTAGCGACCTGTCTTTATTCTACATTCTTTTTGAGACTTGTTCTTTGGCGACACTTTCTTCTAGCGGCATATCCTTCGACAAACCTTTCTTTTAACGGCCAGTCGTTCGGCGACCCCTTCTTTTATTGATTTGTACTTATGCTACACAGTCTTCTTTAGACTTGTCCTTTGGCAACTCGTTCCTTTAGCGACCTATCTTTATGCTGCACAGTTTTTTTGAGAATTTTCCTTTGGCGACGCGTTCTTTCATTGACCTGTTTTTATGATGTACAGCGCTGTGAGTCTAGTCCTTTGCCAGCCAATTCTTTTAACAACGTGTCCTTATGTTACCGGCTAGATTTACGAATTGATGAATTGTCCATATGGTATAAAGTGTTTTCGAGACTTGTCCTTTGGCGACCCGTTCTCTTAGCGACCTGTCCTTATGCTACCCATTATTTTTGCGACCTCTCCATATACTGCACAGTATTTTTGAGATTTGTCATTTGGCGACCGCTTCATTTACCGATCTCTATATATGCTACTCAGTGTTTTTTCAAACTGACATATGCTACATATAGTTTTTGAGACTTGTCCTTGGGCGACGCGTTCCTTTAGCGCCCTGTCCTTATGATCTTGATCGTTTTTTTTACTTGTCCTTTGGCGACCCTGTCTTTTAGCAACATGTCCTTATAATATCGACTAGTTTTACGACATGTTCATATGGTACATACTGTTTTCGAGACTTGTCCTTTGGCGAACTGTTGATTTAGCAAGGTGTCCTAATGCAGCGTACTATTTTTACGATTGTTCATATGGTAGGAAGTGTTTTTGAGACTTGTCCTTTGGCGACCCTTCCATTTAGTGACATGTCCTTTTGCTACCCTCTCTTTTTGCGGCCTTTCCACATGCTACACAGTACTTTTGAGATTTGTTCTTTTTCTACTCGAGTTTTAGAGGCCTGTCCTTCGGCTACCCAGTCTTTTTGCGACCTGTCCATGTGGTACAAAGTGTTTTTGAGACTTGTCCTTTGCGCACCGATTTCTTTAGTTGCCTGTCCTTCTGCTACACAGTATTTCTGCGACCTGTCCTTAAACTACAACGTGGTGCTTCACACTTATTGTTTGGCGACCCGATTATTTAGCGACCTGTCCTTATGCTAGCCGGCTTTCTTGCGGCCTTTTCAGAGTATTTTTGAGATTTGTCCTTTGGCGACCCGTTCATTTAACGATCTCTCCATATGTTACCCAGACTTTTCCAACTTGTCATATGCTACTCATAGTTTTGAGACTTGTCCTTGGGCGACCCGTTCCTTTAGGGACCTGTCCTTATGATCTACAACGTTTTTTTAGCAACATGTCCTCATAATATCGACTAGATTTACGACATGTTCATATGGTAGAAAGTGTTTTCGAGACTTGTCCTTTGGCGACCATTACATTTAGCAACGTTGTCCTTATGTTACCTACTATTTATACGACCTGCACATATGGTACAAAGTATTTGTGAGGTTTGTCCTTTGGCGGCCAGTGCTTATTCTTCCCGGTCTTTTAGCGGCCTTTCCATATGCTGCACAGTATTTTTTGAAGAATTGTCATTTGGCGACCCGTTCTTTCAGCGATCTCTGCATATACTACGCCTATTTTTCAAACTGTCCATATGCTACTCATTATATTTGAGTCTTGTCTACTGGCGACCCGTTCTTTTAGAGACCTGTCCTTATGCTATCTGGTTTTCTATCGGCCTTTCTATATGCTACACATTATTTTTGAGATTTGTCTTTTGGAGACCCGTTCTTTTAGCAACCTGCCTTATGCTACCCGGTCCCTTTTCGGCCATGCCACATGCTACACAGTATTTTTGAAATTTGGTTTTGGCGACCCGTTCTTTTAGAGACCTGTCCTTATGATAACCGGTATTTTTGCTACCTTTTCATATGCTACACAGTATTTTTGAGACTTGTCCTTTGGCGACTCGATTTTTTAGCTGTCTGTCCTTCGGCGACCCAGTCATTGTGTGACCTGTCCATATGGTTCAAAGTGTATTGAGACTAATCCTTTGGCGACCCGTTCATTTAGCAACGTGTCCGTACAATATCGACTAGTTTTAGGGACCTGTCCTGATTCTAAATTTTTTTGAGACTCGTTCTTTGGCGACACTTTCTTCTGGATTCATGTCCTACGACGAACCTTTCTTTTACCAACCTGTCGTTCGGCGACCCCTACTTTTATTGACTTGTACTTATGCTACACAGTCTTCTTTAGACTTGTCCTTTGGCAACCCGTTCCTTTAGCGACCTAGCTTTATGGTGCACAGTTTTTTGAGACTTTTCCTTTGGCGACCCGTTCTCTTAGTGACCTGTTCTTATGATCTACATCTTTCTGAGACTAGTTCTTTGGCGGCCAATTCTTATAACAACGCGTCCTTATGTTACCGTCTAGTTTTACGAATTGTCCATATGGTATAAAATGATTTCGAGATTTGTCCTTTGGCGACCCGTTCTCTTAGCGACCTGTCCTTATGCTACAAATTCTTCTTTTGCGGCCTCTTCATATGCTGCACAGTATTTTTGAGATTTGTCCTTTGGTGTCCCGTATATTTAGCGATCTCTCCATATGCTACTTAGTCTTTTTTCAACCTGTGAATTTGCTACTCATATTGTTTGAGACTTGTCCATTGGCGACCCGTTCTCTTTGCGACCTGTCCTTATGCTACCCAGTCTTTTTGCGGCCTCTCCATATGCTGCACAGTATTTTTGGGATTTGTCGTTTGACGACCCCTTCATTTAGCGATCTCTCCATACGCTACTCAGTCTTTTTTCAACCTGTCGTATGTTATATATAGTTTTTGAGACTTGTCCTTGGGCGACCCGTTTCTTTAACGACCTGTCCATATGATCTAGAGCGTTTTATTAGACTTGTCCTTTGGCGACCTTTTCTTTTAGTATCATATCCTTATAATATCGACTAGTTTTACGACATGTTCATATGGTACAAAGTGTTTTCGAGACTTGTCCTTTGGCGACCCGTTCATTTAGCAAGGTGTCCTAATGGAACGTACTATTTTTAAGATTGTTCATATGTAGAAAGTGTTTTTGAGACTTGTCGTTTGGCGACCCGTTGTTTTAGCGACTAACCTTCCCCTTAGCGACCTGTCCCTATGTTACCGAGTCCTCCTGCGGCCTTCCATATGCTATACAGTATTATTGAGATTTGTCTTTTGGCGACGCTTTCTTTTAATGACCTAGAATTATGCTACTCAGTCTTCTTGAGACTTGTCCTTTAGGGAACAGTTCTTTTAGTGACCTGTCATTACGAGCTACAGCCCTTTTGAGACTAGTCCTTTGGCGACCCTTTAAATTAAGCAACGTGTCCGTATGCTACCGACTAGTTTTGCGACCTGTCCATATGGTACAAAGTGTTTTCGAGAGTTGTCGTTTGACGACCCTTTCTCTTAGCGACTTGTCCCTATGTTAGCCAACCTCTTGCGGCCTTTCCATATGCTGCACAGTATTTTTGAGATTTTTCCTTTGGCGACCCGTTCATTTAGCGATCTCTCCATATGTTACCCAGACTTTTTTCAACATGTCATATGCTACTCACAGTTTTTGAGACTTGTCCTTGGGCGAGCAGTTCCTTTAGGGACCTGTCCTTATGATCTACAGCGTTTTGAGACTTGTTGTTTGGCAACCCGTTGTTTTAGCGATCAGTCCTTATGTTACGATGTTTCTTGCGGCCTCTTCTTATGCTACACAGACTTTGAGAGACTTATCCTTTGGAGTCCCAACTTTTAGCGTCTTGTCATTGTGCTACCCGGTCTTTTTGCGGCCTTTGCATATGCTACACAGTATTTTTGATAATATTCCTTTGGCGACCCTTTCATTTGGCAATCTCTCCATATCATACAGAGTTTTCTTTCAACTTGTCCATATGCTACTCATTGTTTTTCAGACTAGTCCTTGGGCAACCCGTTCCTTTAAAGACCTGTCCTTATGATCTACAACCCTTTTGAGACTAGTCCATTGGCGACCCTTTCTTTAAGCAACGTGTCCTTAAGCTACCGACTAGTTTTGTGACCTGCCCATATGGTACAAAGTATTTTCGAGACCTGTCCTTTGACGACCTGTTCTCTTAGCCACTTGTCCCTATGTTACCCAGTCCTCTTGCGGGCTTTCCATATGCTGCACAGTATTTTTGAGACTTGTCCTTGCGCGACCCGTTCCTTTAGGTACCTGTCCTTTTGATCTACAGCGTTTTTTAGCAACATGCCTTTATAATATCGACTAGATTTACGACATGTTCGTATGGTAGAAAGTGTTTTCGAGACCTGTCCTTTGGCGACCATTTCTTTTAGCAACGTGTCCTTATGTTACCTACTATTTATATGACCTGCACATATGTTACAAAGTATTTGTGAGGTTTGTCCTTTGGCGGCCAGTCCTTATGCTTCCCGGTGTTTTAGCGGCCTTTCCATATGCTGCACAGTATTTTTGACGAACCGTTCTTTTAGCGATCTCTGGATATACTACGCCGTCTTTTTCAAACTGTCCATATGCTACTCATTATTTTTGAGTCTTGTCCCCTGGCGACCCGTTCTTTTAGAGACTCATCCTTATGCTATCTGGTCTTATATCAGCCATTCCGTAAGCTACACAATATTTTTGAGATATGTATTTTGGCGACCCGTTTTTAGCAACCTGCCCTTATGCTACCCGGTCACTTTTCGGCCTTTCCACATGGTACACAGTATTTTTGGAATTTGGATTTGGCGACCCGTTTTTTGGCGACCTGTCTTTATAATAACTGGCCTTTTTGCTACCTTTTCATATGCTACACAGTATTTTTGAGACTTGTCCTTTGGCGACCCGTTCTTTTATTGACAAAGAATTATGCTACACAGTCTTCTTGAGATTTTTCAATTGGCGAACAATTCTTCTAGTGACCTGTCTATAAGATCTACAGCTTTTTGAGACTTGTCGTTTGGCGACCCGCTGTTTTAGCGACCAGTCCTTATGTTACGCTGTTTCTTGCGGCCTTCCCTTATGCTACGCAGATTTTGAGAGACTTATCCTTTGGAGACCCAATCTTTTAGCGTCTTGTCCTTGTGCTACCCGGTCCTTTCCATATGCTGCACAGCATTTTTGAAGAATTGTCATTTGTCGACCCGTTCTTTAGCAACCTGCCTTTATGCTACCCGGTCCCTTTTCGGCCTTTCCACATTCCACACAGTATTTTTGAAATTGGGTTTTGGCGACCCGTTCTTCTAGCGACCTGTCTTTATAATATCCGGCCTTTTGCTACCTTTTCATATGCTACACAGTATTTTTGAGACTTGTCCTTTGGCGACTCAATCATCTAGCTGCCTGTCCTTCGGCCACCCAGTATTTGTGTGACCTGTCCATATGGTTCAAAGTGTATTGAGACTTGTCCTTTGGCGACCCGTTCATTTAGCAACGTGTCCGTATAATATCGACCAGTTTTAGCGACCTCTCTTTATTCTACATTCTTATTGAGACTCGTTCTTTGGCGACACTTTCTTCTAGCGGCATGTCCTACGACGAACCTTTCTTTTAACGGCCTGTCGTTCGGCGACCCCTTCTTTTATTGATTTGTACTTATGCTACACCGTCTTCTTTAGATTTGTCCTTTGGCAACCCTTTCCTTTAGCGACCTATCTTTATGCTGCACAGTTTTTTGAGACTTTTCCTTTGGCGACCCGTTCTTTCAGTGACCTGTTCCTATGATGTACAGCTTTGTGAGACTAGTCCTTTGGCAGCCAATTCTTTTAACAAAAGAACTCGAGTAGAAAAAGAACAAATCTCAAAAGTACTGTGTAGCATGTGGAAAGGCCGCAAAAAGAGAGGGTAGCAAAAGGACATGTCACTAAATGGAAGGGTCGCCAAAGGACAAGTCTCAAAAACACTTCCAACCATATGAACAATCGTAAAAATAGTACGCTGCATTAGGACACCTTGCTAAATCAACGGTTCGCCAAAGGACAAGTCTCGAAAACAGTATGTACCATATGAACATGTCGTAAAACTAGTCGATATTATAAGGACATGTTGCTAAAAGACAGGGTCGCCAAAGGACAAGTAAAAAAACGATCTAGATCATAAGGACAGGGCGCTAAAGGTACGCGTCGCCCAACGACAAGTCTCAAAAACTATATGTAGCATATGTCAGTTTGAAAAAACACTGAGTAGCATATATAGAGATCGGTAAATGAAGCGGTCGCCAAATGACAAATCTCAAAAATACTGTGCAGTATATGGAGAGGCCGCAAAAATAATGGGTAGCATAAGGACAGGTCGCTAAGAGAACGGGTCGCCAATGGACAAGTCTCGAAAACACTTTATACCATATGGACAATTCATCAATTCGTAAACCTAGCCGGTAACATAAGGACACGTTGTTAAAAGAATTGGCTGGTAAAGGACTAGACTCACAGCGCTGTACATCATAAAAACAGGTCAATGAAAGAACGCGTCGCCAAAGGAAAATTCTCAAAAAAACTGTGCAGCATAAAGATAGGTCGCTAAAGGAACGAGTTGCCAAAGGACAAGTCTAAAGAAGACTGTGTAGCATAAGTACAAATCAATAAAAGAAGGGGTCGCCGAACGACTGGCCGTTAAAAGAAAGGTTTGTCGAAGGATATGCCGCTAGAAGAAAGTGTCGCCAAAGAACAAGTCTCAAAAAGAATGTAGAATAAAGACAGGTCGCTAAAACTAGTCGATAGCATAAGGACACTTTGCTTAAAGAAAGGGTCGCCAAAGGACTAGTCTCAAAAGGGTTGTAGATCATACGGACATGGCTTTAGAGGAACGGTCGCCCAAGGACAAGTCTAAAAAACAATGAGTAGCATATGGACATGTTGAAAGAAAACTGTGTATGATATGCAGAGATCGCCAAATGAACGGGTCGCCAAAGGAATATTCTCAAAAATACTGTGTAGCATATGCAAAGGCTGCCAAAAGACCGGGTAGCACAAGGACAAGACGCTAAAAGATTGGGACTGCAAAGGATAAGTCTCTCAATGTCTGTGTAGCATAAGGAAAGGCCGCAAGAAACAGCGTAACATAAGGACTGGTCGCTAAAACAACGGGTCGTAAAACGACAAGTCTCAAAACGCTGTAGATCATAAGGACAGGTCCCTAAAGGAACGGGTCGCCCAACGACAAATCTCAAAAACTATGAGTAGCATATGACAAGTTGCTATATGGACAGGTCGCAAAAGACTGGGTCGCCGAAGGACAGGCCTCTACAAATCGAGTCGAAAAAGAACGAATCTCAAAAGTACTGTGTAGCATGTGGAAAGGCCGCAAGAAGACAGGGTAGCATAAACACAGGTCGGTAAAAGAACGGGTCGCCAAACGACAAGTCTCAAAAACACTTTCTACCATATGAACAATCGTAAAAATAGTACGTTGCATTAGGACACCTTGCTAAATCAACTGTTCGCCAAAGGACAAGTCTCGAAAAGACTTTGTATCATATGAACATGTAGTAAAAATAGTCGATATTATAAGGACATGTTGCTAAAAGACAGGGTCGCTAAGGGACAAGTCTAAAAAACGCTCTAGATCATAAGGACAGGGCGATAAAGGAAATGGTCGCCCAAGGACAAGTCTCAAAAAATATGAGTAGCAAATCGACAGGTTAAAAAAGACTAAGTAGCATATGGAGAGATCGCTAAATGAACGGGTCGCCAAAGGACAAGTCTCGAAAACACTTTATACCATATGGACAATTCGTAAAACTAGCCGGTAACATAAGGACACGTTGTTAAAAGAATTGGCTGCCAAAGGACTAGTCTCACAAAGCTGTACATCATAGGAACAGGTCACTGAAAGAACGGGTCGCCAAAGGAAAAGTCTCAAAAAACTGTGCAGCATAAAGATAGGTCGCTAAAGGAAAGGGTTGCCAAAGGACAAATCTAAAGAAGACGGTGTAGCATAAGTACAAATCAATAAAAGAAGGGGTCGCCGAACGACAGGCCGTTAAAAGAAAGGTTCGTCGTAGGACATGCCGCTAGAAGAAAGTGTCGCCAAAGAACGAGTCTCAATAAGAATGTAGAATAAAGAGAGGTCGCTAAAACTGGTCGATATTATACGGACACGTTGCTAAATGAACGGGTCGCCAAAGGACAAGTCTCAATACACTTTGAACCATATGGACAGGTCACACAAATACTGGGTGGCCGAAGGACAGGCAGCTAGATGATTGAGTCGCCAAAGGACAAGTCTCAAAAATACTGTGTAGCATATGAAAAGGTAGCAAAAGGCCGGTTATTATAAAGACAGGTCGCTAGAAGAACGGGTCGCCAAAACCCAATTTCAAAAATACTGTGTGGAATGTGGAAAGGCCGAAAAGGGACCGGGTAGCATAAAGGCAGGTTGCTAAAGAACGGGTCGCCAAATGACAATTCTTCAAAAATGCTGTGCAGCATATGGAAAGGACCGGGTAGCACAAGGACAAGACGCTAAAAGATTGGGTCTCCAAAGGATAAGTCTCTCAAAATCTGCGTAGCATAAGGGAAGGCCGCAAGAAACAGCGTAACATAAGGACTGGTCGCTAAAACAGCGGGTCGCCAAACGACAAGTCTCAAAAAGCTGTAGATCTTATAGACAGGTCACTAGAAGAATTGTTCGCCAATTGAAAAATCTCAAGAAGACTGTGTAGCATAATTCTTTGTCAATAAAAGAACGGGTCGCCAAAGGACAAGTCTCAAAAATACTGTGTAGCATATGAAAAGGTAGCAAAAAGGCCAGTTATTATAAAGACAGGTCGCTAAAAGAACGGGTCGCCAAATCCAAATTCCAAAAATACTGTGTACCATGTGGAAAGGCCGAAAAGTGACCGGGTAGCATAAGGGCAGGTTGCTAAAAACGGGTCGCCAAAATACATATCTCAAAAATATTGTGTAGCTTACGGAATGGCTGATATAAGACCAGATAGCATAAGGATGAGTCTCTAAAAGAACGGGTCGCCAGGGGACAAGACTCAAAAATAATGAGTAGCATATGGACAGTTTGAAAAAGACGGCGTAGTATATCCAGAGATCGCTAAAAGAACGGGTCGTCAAAAATACTGTGCAGCATATGGAAAGGCCGCTAAAACACCGGGAAGCATAAGGACTGGCCGCCAAAGGACAAACCTCACAAATACTTTGTAACATATGTGCAGGTCATATAAATAGTAGGTAACATAAGGACACGTTGCTAAAAGAAATGGTCGCCAAAGGACAGGTCTCGAAAACACTTTCTACCATACGAACATGTCGTAAATCTAGTCGATATTATAAAGGCATGTTGCTAAAAAACGCTGTAGATCAAAAGGACAGGTACCTAAAGGAACGGGTCGCGCAAGGACAAGTCTCAAAAACTATGAGTAGCATATGACAAGTTGGAAAAATACTTGGTAGCATATTGAGAGATCGCTAAATGAACGGGTCGCAAACGGACAAATCTCAAAAATACTGTGCAGCATATGGAAAGCCCGCAAGAGGACTGGGTAACATAGGGACAATTGGCTAAGAGAACAGGTCGTCAAAGGACAGGTCTCGAAAATACTTTGTACCATATGGGCAGGTCACAAAACTAGTCGGTAGCTTAAGGACACGTTGCTTAAAGAAAGGGTCGCCAATGGACTAGTCTCAAAAGGGTTGTAGATCATAAGGACAGGTCTTTAAAGGAACGGGTTGCCCAAGGACTAGTCTAAAAAACAATGAGTAGCATATGGACAAGTTGAAAGAAAACTCTGTATGATATGGAGAGATTGCCAAATGAAAGGGTCGCCAAAGGAATATTATCAAAAATACTGTGTAGCATATGCAAAGGCCGCAAAAAGACCGGGTAGCACAATGACAAGACGCTAAAAGTTGGGACTCCAAAGGATAAGTCTCTCAAAGTCTGTGTAGCATAAGAAGAGGCCGCAAGAAACATCGTAACATAAGGACTGATCGCTAAAACAACGGGTTGCCAAACAACAAGCCTCAAAACGCTGTAGATCATAAGGACAGGTCCCTAAAGGAACTGCTCGCCCAAGGACAAGTCTCAAAAACTGTGAGTAGCATATGACATGTTGAAAAAAGTCTGGGTAACATATGGAGAGATCGCTAAATGAACGGGTCGAAAATTGAAAAATCTCAAAAATACTGTGCAGCATATGGAAAGGCCGCAAGAGGTTGGCTAACGTAGGGACAGGTCGCTAAGAGAAAGGGTCGTCAAACGACAACTCTCGAAAACACTTTGTACCATATGGACAGGTCGCAAAACTAGTCGGTAGCATACGGACACGTTGCTTAATTTAAAGGGTCGCCAAAGGACTAGTCTCAAAAGGGCTGTAGATCGTAATGACAGGTCACTAAAAGAACTGTTCCCTAAAGGACAAGTCTCAAGAAGACTGAGTAGCATAATTCTAGGTCATTAAAAGAAAGCGTCGCCAAAAGACAAATCTCAATAATACTGTATAGCATATGGAAGGCCGCAGGAGGACTCGGTAACATAGGGACAGGTCGCTAAGGGGAAGGTTAGTCGAAGGACAGGTCTCGAAAACACTTTGTATCATATGGGCAGGTCGCAAAACTAGTCGGTAGCATAAGTACACGTTGCTTAAAGAAACGGTCGCCAAAGGACTAGTCTCAAAAGGGCTGTAGATCATAAGGAGAGGTCGTTAAAGAACGGTTCGCCCAAGGGCAAATCTAAAAAACAATGAGTAGCATATGGACAGGTTGAAAGAAGACTGTGTATCATATGGAGAGATCGCCAAATGAACGGGTCGCCAAAGGAATATTCTCAAAAATACTGTGTAGCATATGCAAAGGCTGCAAGAAGACTGGGTAGCACAAGGACAAGACGCTAAAAGATTTGGACTCCAAAGGATAAGTCTCACAAAGTCAGTGTGGCATATGGAAATGCCGCAAGAAACAACGTAACATAAGGACTGGTCGCTAAAACAACGGGTCGCCAAACGACAAGTCTCAAAAACACTTTCTACATATGAACAATCTTAAAAATAGTACGTTCCATTAGGACACCTTGCTAAATGAACGGGTCGCCAAAGGACAAGTCTCGAAAACACTTTGTACCATATGAACATGTCGTAAAACTAGTCGATATTATAAGGATATGATACTAAAAGAAAGGGTCGCCAAAGGACAAGTCTAATAAAACGCTCTAGATCATATGGACAGGTCGTTAAAGAAACGGGTCGCCCAAGGACAAGTCTCAAAAACTATATATAACATACGACAGGTTGAAAAAAGACTGAGTAGCGTATGGAGAGATCGCTAAATGAAGGGGTCGTCAAAAGACAAATCCCAAAAATACTGTGAAGCATATGGAAAGGCCGCAAAAAGACTGGGTAGCATAAGGACAGGTCGCAAAGAGAACGGGTCGCCAATGGACAAGTCTCAAACAATATGAGTAGCAAATTCACAGGTTGAAAAAAGACTAAGTAGCATATGGAGAGATCGCTAAATATACGGGACACCAAAGGACAAATCTCAAAAATACTGTGCAGCATATGAAGAGGCCGCAAAAAAAGAATTTGTAGCATAAGGACAGGTCGCTAAGAGAACGGGTCGCCAAAGGACAAATCTCGAAATCATTTTATACCATATGGACAATTCGTAAAACTAGACGGTAACATAAGGACGCGTTGTTATAAGAATTGGCCGCCAAAGAACTAGTCTCAGAAAGATGTAGATCATAAGAACAGGTCACTAAGAGAACGGGTCGCCAAAGGAAAAGTCTCAAAAAACTGTGCACCATAAAGCTAGGTCGCTAAAGGAACGGGTTGCCAAAGGACAAGTCTAAAGAAGACTGTGTAGCATAAGTACAAGTCAATAAAAGAAGGGGTCGCCGAACGACAGGTTGGTAAAAGAAAGGTTCGTCGTAGGACATGAATCCAGAAGAAAGTGTCGCCAAAGAACGAGTCTCAAAAAAATTTAGAATCAGGACAGGTCCCTAAAACTAGTCGATATTGTACGGACACGTTGCTAAATGAACGGGTCGCCAAAGGATTAGTCTCAATACACTTTGAACCATAT
Organism: Lepisma saccharinum; assembly: GCF_977018435.1. Classification (NCBI taxonomy): domain Eukaryota; kingdom Metazoa; phylum Arthropoda; class Insecta; order Zygentoma; family Lepismatidae; genus Lepisma; species Lepisma saccharinum. Next base: position 106,221 of record NW_028143239.1, on the reverse strand, counting down.
GGACAGGTCACACAAAGACTGGGTCGCCGAAGGACAGACAGCTAAAAAATCGAGTCGCCAAAGGACAAGTCTCAAAAATACTGTGTAGCATATGAAAAGGTAGCAAAAAGGCCGGTTATCATAAGGACAGGTCTCTAAAAGAACGGGTCGCCAAAACCAAATTTCAAAAATACTGTGTAGCATGTGGCAAGGCCGAAAAGGGACCGGGTAGCATAAGGCAGGTTGCTAAAAGAACGGGTCTCCAAAAGACAAATCTCAAAAATAATGTGTAGCATATAGAAAGGCCGATAGAAAACCAGATAGCATAAGGACAGGTCTCTAAAAGAACGGGTCGCCAGTAGACAAGACTCAAATATAATGAGTAGCATATGGACAGTTTGAAAAATAGGCGTAGTATATGCAGAGATCGCTGAAAGAACGGGTCGCCAAATGACAATTCTTCAAAAAATACTGTGCAGCATATGGAAAGGCCGCTAAAAGACCGGGAAGAATAAGCACTGGCCGCCAAAGGACAAACCTCACAAATACTTTGTACCATATGTGCAGGTCGTATAAATAGTAGGTAACATAAGGACAACGTTGCTAAATGTAATGGTCGCCAAAGGACAAGTCTCGAAAACACTTTCTACCATATGAACATGTCGTAAATCTAGTCGATATTATAAGGACATGTTGCTAAAAAAACGTTGTAGATCATAAGGACAGGTCCCTAAAGGAACGGGTCGCCCAAGGACAAGTCTCAAAACTATGAGTAGCATATGACAAGTTGGAAAAGTCTGGGTAACATATGGAGAGATCGTTAAATGAACGGGTCGCCAAAGGACAAATCTCAAAAATACTGTGAAAAGGCCGCAAGAAAGCCGGCTAGCATAAGGACAGGTCGCTAAATAATCGGGTCGCCAAACAATAAGTGTGAAGCACCACGTTGTAGTTTAAGGACAGATCGCAGAAATACTGTGTAGCAGAAGGACAGGCAACTAAAGAAATCGGTGCGCAAAGGACAAGTCTCAAAAACACTTTGTACCATATGGACAGGTCGCAAAAAGACTGGGTAGCCGAAGGACAGGCCTCTAAAACTCGAGTAGAAAAAGAACAAATCTCAAAAGTACTGTGTAGCATGTGGAAAGGCCGCAAAAAGAGAGGGTAGCAAAAGGACATGTCACTAAATGGAAGGGTCGCCAAAGGACAAGTCTAAAAAACACTTCCTACCATATGAACAATCGTAAAAATAGTACGCTGCATTAGGACACCTTGCTAAATCAACGGTTCGCCAAAGGACAAGTCTCGAAAACAGTATGTACCATATGAACATGTCGTAAAACTAGTCGATATTATAAGGACATGTTGCTAAAAGACAGGGTCGCCAAAGGACAAGTAAAAAAAAAACGATCTAGATCATAAGGACAGGGCGCTAAAGGAACGCGTCGCCCAAGGACAAGTCTCAAAAACTATATGTAGCATATGTCAGTTTGAAAAAACACTGAGTAGCATATATAGAGATCGGTAAATGAAGCGGTCGCCAAATGACAAATCTCAAAAATACTGTGCAGTATATGGAGAGACCGCAAAAATAATGGGTAGCATAAGGACAGGTCGCTAAGAGAACGGGTCGCCAAAGGACAAGTCTCGAAAACACTTTATACCATATGGACAATTCATCAATTCGTAAATCTAGCCGGTAACAAAAGGACACGTTGTTAAAAGAATTGGCTGGCAAAGGACTAGACTCACAGCGCTGTACATCATAAAAACAGGTCAATGAAAGAACGCGTCGCCAAAGGAAAATTCTCAAAAAAACTGTGCAGCATAAAGATAGGTCGCTAAAGGAACGAGTTGCCAAAGGACAAGTCTAAAGAAGACTGTGTAGCATAAGTACAAATCAATAAAAGAAGGGGTCGCCGAACGACTGGCCGTTAAAAGAAAGGTTTGTCGAAGGATATGCCGCTAGAAGAAAGTGTCGCCAAAGAACAAGTCTCAAAAAGAATGTAGAATAAAGACAGGTCGCTAAAACTAGTCGATAGCATAAGGACACTTTGCTTAAAGAAAGGGTCGCCAAATGACTAGTCTCAAAAGGGTTGTAGATCATACGGACATGGCTTTAGAGGAACGGTCGCCCAAGGACAAGTCTAAAAAACAATGAGTAGCATATGGACATGTTGAAAGAAAGCTGTGTATGATATGCAGAGATCGCCAAATGAACGGGTCGCCAAAGGAATATTCTCAAAAATACTGTGTAGCATATGCAAAGGCTGCCAAAAGACCGGGTAGCACAAGGACAAGACGCTAAAAGATTGGGACTGCAAAGGATAAGTCTCTCAATGTCTGTGTAGCATAAGGAAAGGCCGCAAGAAACAGCGTAACATAAGGACTGGTCGCTAAAACAACGGGTCGTAAAACGACAAGTCTCAAAACGCTGTAGATCATAAGGACAGGTCCCTAAAGGAACGGGTCGCCCAACGACAAATCTCAAAAACTATGAGTAGCATATGACAAGTTGCTATATGGACAGGTCGCAAAAGACTGGGTCGCCGAAGGACAGGCCTCTACAAATCGAGTCGAAAAAGAACGAATCTCAAAAGTACTGTGTAGCATGTGGAAAGGCCGCAAGAAGACAGGGTAGCATAAACACAGGTCGGTAAAAGAACGGGTCGCCAAACGACAAGTCTCAAAAACACTTTCTACCATATGAACAATCGTAAAAATAGTACGTTGCATTAGGACACCTTGCTAAATCAACTGTTCGCCAAAGGACAAGTCTCGAAAAGACTTTGTATCATATGAACATGTAGTAAAAATAGTCGATATTATAAGGACATGTTGCTAAAAGACAGGGTCGCTAAAGGACAAGTCTAAAAAACGCTCTAGATCATAAGGACAGGGCGATAAAGGAAATGGTCGCCCAAGGACAAGTCTCAAAAAATATGAGTAGCAAATCGACAGGTTAAAAAAGACTAAGTAGCATATGGAGAGATCGCTAAATGAACGGGTCGCCAAAGGACAAGTCTCGAAAACACTTTATACCATATGGACATATCGTAAAAATAGCCGGTAACATAAGGACACGTTGTTAAAAGAATTGGCTGCCAAAGGACTAGTCTCACAAAGCTGTACATCATAGGAACAGGTCACTGAAAGAACGGGTCGCCAAAGGAAAAGTCTCAAAAAACTGTGCAGCATAAAGATAGGTCGCTAAAGGAAAGGGTTGCCAAAGGACAAATCTAAAGAAGACGGTGTAGCATAAGTACAAATCAATAAAAGAAGGGGTCGCCGAACGACAGGCCGTTAAAAGAAAGGTTCGTCGTAGGACATGCCGCTAGAAGAAAGTGTCGCCAAAGAACGAGTCTCAATAAGAATGTAGAATAAAGAGAGGTCGCTAAAACTGGTCGATATTATACGGACACGTTGCTAAATGAACGGGTCGCCAAAGGACAAGTCTCAATACACTTTGAACCATATGGACAGGTCACACAAATACTGGGTGGCCGAAGGACAGGCAGCTAGATGATTGAGTCGCTAAAGGACAAGTCTCAAAAATACTGTGTAGCATATGAAAAGGTAGCAAAAGGCCGGTTATTATAAAGACAGGTCGCTAGAAGAACGGGTCGCCAAAACCCAATTTCAAAAATACTGTGTGGAATGTGGAAAGGCCGAAAAGGGACCGGGTAGCATAAAGGCAGGTTGCTAAAGAACGGGTCGACAAATGACAATTCTTCAAAAATGCTGTGCAGCATATGGAAAGGACCGGGTAGCACAAGGACAAGACGCTAAAAGATTGGGTCTCCAAAGGATAAGTCTCTCAAAATCTGTGTAGCATAAGGGAAGGCCGCAAGAAACAGCGTAACATAAGGACTGGTCGCTAAAACAGCGGGTCGCCAAACGACAAGTCTCAAAAAGCTGTAGATCTTATAGACAGGTCACTAGAAGAATTGTTCGCCAATTGAAAAATCTCAAGAAGACTGTGTAGCATAATTCTTTGTCAATAAAAGAACGGGTCGCCAAAGGACAAGTCTCAAAAATACTGTGTAGCATATGAAAAGGTAGCAAAAAGGCCAGTTATTATAAAGACAGGTCGCTAAAAGAACGGGTCGCCAAATCCAAATTCCAAAAATACTGTGTACCATGTGGAAAGGCCGAAAAGTGACCGGGTAGCATAAGGGCAGGTTGCTAAAAACGGGTCGCCAAAATACATATCTCAAAAATATTGTGTAGCTTACGGAATGGCTGATATAAGACCAGATAGCATAAGGATGAGTCTCTAAAAGAACGGGTCGCCAGGGGACAAGACTCAAAAATAATGAGTAGCATATGGACAGTTTGAAAAAGACGGCGTAGTATATCCAGAGATCGCTAAAAGAACGGGTCGTCAAAAATACTGAGCAGCATATGGAAAGGCCGCTAAAACACCGGGAAGCATAAGGACTGGCCGCCAAAGGACAAACCTCACAAATACTTTGTAACATATGTGCAGGTCATATAAATAGTAGGTAACATAAGGACACGTTGCTAAAAGAAATGGTCGCCAAAGGACAGGTCTCGAAAACACTTTCTACCATACGAACATGTCGTAAATCTAGTCGATATTATAAAGGCATGTTGCTAAAAAACGCTGTAGATCAAAAGGACAGGTACCTAAAGGAACGGGTCGCGCAAGGACAAGTCTCAAAAACTATGAGTAGCATATGACAAGTTGGAAAAATACTTGGTAGCATATTGAGAGATCGCTAAATGAACGGGTCGCAAACGGACAAATCTCAAAAATACTGTGCAGCATATGGAAAGCCCGCAAGAGGACTGGGTAACATAGGGACAAGTGGCTAAGAGAACAGGTCGTCAAAGGACAGGTCTCGAAAATACTTTGTACCATATGGACAGGTCACAAAACTAGTCGGTAGCTTAAGGACACGTTGCTTAAAGAAAGGGTCGCCAATGGACTAGTCTCAAAAGGGTTGTAGATCATAAGGACAGGTCTTTAAAGGAACGGGTTGCCCAAGGACTAGTCTAAAAAACAATGAGTAGCATATGGACAAGTTGAAAGAAAACTCTGTATGATATGGAGAGATTGCCAAATGAAAGGGCCGCCAAAGGAATATTATCAAAAATACTGTGTAGCATATGCAAAGGCCGCAAAAAGACCGGGTAGCACAATGACAAGACGCTAAAAGTTTGGGACTCCAAAGGATAAGTCTCTCAAAGTCTGTGTAGCATAAGAAGAGGCCGCAAGAAACATCGTAACATAAGGACAGATCGCTAAAACAACGGGTCGCCAAACAACAAGTCTCAAAACGCTGTAGATCATAAGGACAGGTCACTAAAGGAACTGCTCGCCCAAGGACAAGTCTCAAAAACTGTGAGTAGCATATGACATGTTGAAAAAAGTCTGGGTAACATATGGAGAGATCGCTAAATGAACGGGTCGAAAAAGGAAAAATCTCAAAAATACTGTGCAGCATATGGAAAGGCCGCAAGAGGTTGGCTAACGTAGGGACAGGTCGCTAAGAGAAAGGGTCGTCAAACGACAACTCTCGAAAACACTTTGTACCATATGGACAGGTCGCAAAACTAGTCGGTAGCATACGGACACGTTGCTTAATTTAAAGGGTCGCCAAAGGACTAGTCTCAAAAGGGCTGTAGATCGTAATGACAGGTCACTAAAAGAACTGTTCCCTAAAGGACAAGTCTCAAGAAGACTGAGTAGCATAATTCTAGGTCATTAAAAGAAAGCGTCGCCAAAAGACAAATCTCAATAATACTGTATAGCATATGGAAGGCCGCAGGAGGACTCGGTAACATAGGGACAGGTCGCTAAGGGGAAGGTTAGTCGAAGGACAGGTCTCGAAAACACTTTGTATCATATGGGCAGGTCGCAAAACTAGTCGGTAGCATAAGTACACGTTGCTTAAAGAAACGGTCGCCAAAGGACTAGTCTCAAAAGGGCTGTAGATCATAAGGAGTGGTCGTTAAAGAACGGTTCGCCCAAGGGCAAATCTAAAAAACAATGAGTAGCATATGGACAGGTTGAAAGAAGACTGTGTATCATATGGAGAGATCGCCAAATGAACGGGTCGCCAAAGGAATATTCTCAAAAATACTGTGTAGCATATGCAAAGGCTGCAAGAAGACTGGGTAGCACAAGGACAAGACGCTAAAAGATTTGGACTCCAAAGGATAAGTCTCACAAAGTCAGTGTGGCATATGGAAAGGCCGCAAGAAACAACGTAACATAAGGACTGGTCGCTAAAACAACGGGTCGCCAAACGACAAGTCTCAAAAACACTTTCTACATATGAACAATCTTAAAAATAGTACGTTCCATTAGGACACCTTGCTAAATGAACGGGTCGCCAAAGGACAAGTCTCGAAAACACTTTGTACCATATGAACATGTCGTAAAACTAGTCGATATTATAAGGATATGATACTAAAAGAAAGGGTCGCCAAAGGACAAGTCTAATAAAACGCTCTAGATCATATGGACAGGTCGTTAAAGAAACGGGTCGCCCAAGGACAAGTCTCAAAAACTATATATAACATACGACAGGTTGAAAAAAGACTGAGTAGCGTATGGAGAGATCGCTAAATGAAGGGGTCGTCAAACGACAAATCCCAAAAATACTGTGCAGCATATGGAGAGGCCGCAAAAAGACTGGGTAGCATAAGGACAGGTCGCAAAGAGAACGGGTCGCCAATGGACAAGTCTCAAACAATATGAGTAGCAAATTCACAGGTTGAAAAAAGACTAAGTAGCATATGGAGAGATCGCTAAATATACGGGACACCAAAGGACAAATCTCAAAAATACTGTGCAGCATATGAAGAGGCCGCAAAAAAAGAATTTGTAGCATAAGGACAGGTCGCTAAGAGAACGGGTCGCCAAAGGACAAATCTCGAAATCATTTTATACCATATGGACAATTCGTAAAACTAGCCGGTAACATAAGGACGCGTTGTTATAAGAATTGGCCGCCAAAGAACTAGTCTCAGAAAGATGTAGATCATAAGAACAGGTCACTAGGAGAACGGGTCGCCAAAGGAAAAGTCTCAAAAAACTGTGCACCACAAAGCTAGGTCGCTAAAGGAACGGGTTGCCAAAGGACAAGTCTAAAGAAGACTGTGTAGCATAAGTACAAGTCAATAAAAGAAGGGGTCGCCGAACGACAGGTTGGTAAAAGAAAGGTTCGTCGTAGGACATGAATCCAGAAGAAAGTGTCGCCAAAGAACGAGTCTCAAAAAAATTTAGAATCAGGACAGGTCCCTAAAACTAGTCGATATTGTACGAACACGTTGCTAAATGATCGGGTCGCCAAAGGATTAGTCTCAATACACTTTGAACCATATGGACAGGTCACACAAAGACTGGGTCGCCGAAGGACAGACAGCTAAAAAATCGAGTCGCCAAAGGACAAGTCTCAAAAATACTGTGTAGCATATGAAAAGGTAGCAAAAAGGCCGGTTATCATAAGGACAGGTCTCTAAAAGAACGGGTCGCCAAAACCAAATTTCAAAAATACTGTGTAGCATGTGGCAAGGCCGAAAAGGGACCGGATAGCATAAGGCAGGTTGCTAAAAGAACGGGTCTCCAAAAGACAAATCTCAAAAATAATGTGTAGCATATAGAAAGGCCGATAGAAAACCAGATAGCATAAGGACAGGTCTCTAAAAGAACGGGTCGCCAGTAGACAAGACTCAAATATAATGAGTAGCATATGGACAGTTTGAAAAATAGGCGTAGTATATGCAGAGATCGCTGAAAGAACGGGTCGCCAAATGACAATTCTTCAAAAAATACTGTGCAGCATATGGAAAGGCCGCTAAAAGACCGGGAAGAATAAGCACTGGCCGCCAAAGGACAAACCTCACAAATACTTTGTACCATATGTGCAGGTCGTATAAATAGTAGGTAACATAAGGATAACGTTGCTAAATGTAATGGTCGCCAAAGGACAAGTCTCGAAAACACTTTCTACCATATGAACATGTCGTAAATCTAGTCGATATTATAAGGACATGTTGCTAAAAAAACGTTGTAGATCATAAGGACAGGTCGCTAAATAATCGGGTCGCCAAACAATAAGTGTGAAGCACCACGTTGTAGTTTAAGGACAGATCGCAGAAATACTGTGTAGCAGAAGGACAGGCAACTAAAGAAATCGGTGCGCAAAGGACAAGTCTCAAAAACACTTTGTACCATATGGACAGGTCGCAAAAAGACTGGGTAGCCGAAGGACAGGCCTCTAAAACTCGAGTAGAAAAAGAACAAATCTCAAAAGTACTGTGTAGCATGTGGAAAGGCCGCAAAAAGAGAGGGTAGCAAAAGGGCATGTCACTAAATGGAAGGGTCGCCAAAGGACAAGTCTCAAAAACACTTCCTACCATATGAACAATCGTAAAAATAGTACGCTGCATTAGGACACCTTGCTAAATCAAAGGTTCGCCAAAGGACAAGTCTCGAAAACAGTATGTACCATATGAACATGTCGTAAAACTAGTCGATATTATAAGGACATGTTGCTAAAAGACAGGGTCGCCAAAGGACAAGTAAAAAAACGATCTAGATCATAAGGACAGGGCGCTAAAGGAACGCGTCGCCCAAGGACAAGTCTCAAAAACTATATGTAGCATATGTCAGTTTGAAAAAACACTGAGTAGCATATATAGAGATCGGTAAATGAAGCGGTCGCCAAATGACAAATCTCAAAAATACTGTGCAGTATATGGAGAGGCCGCAAAAATAATGGGTAGCATAAGGACAGGTCGCTAAGAGAACGGGTCGCCAAAGGACAAGTCTCGAAAACACTTTATACCATATGGACAATTCATCAATTCGTAAATCTAGCCGGTAACATAAGGACACGTTGTTAAAAGAATTGGCTGGCAAAGGACTAGACTCACAGCGCTGTACATCATAAAAACAGGTCAATGAAAGAACGCGTCGCCAAAGGAAAATTCTCAAAAAAACTGTGCAGCATAAAGATAGGTCGCTAAAGGAACGAGTTGCCAAAGGACAAGTCTAAAGAAGACTGTGTAGCATAAGTACAAATCAATAAAAGAAGGGGTCGCCGAACGACTGGCCGTTAAAAGAAAGGTTTGTCGAAGGATATGCCGCTAGAAGAAAGTGTCGCCAAAGAACAAGTCTCAAAAAGAATGTAGAATAAAGACAGGTCGCTAAAACTAGTCGATAGCATAAGGACACTTTGCTTAAAGAAAGGGTCGCCAAAGGACTAGTCTCAAAAGGGTTGTAGATCATACGGACATGGCTTTAGAGGAACGGTCGCCCAAGGACAAGTCTAAAAAACAATGAGTAGCATATGGACATGTTGAAAGAAAACTGTGTATGATATGCAGAGATCGCCAAATGAACGGGTCACCAAAGGAATATTCTCAAAAATACTGTGTAGCATATGCAAAGGCTGCCAAAAGACCGGGTAGCACAAGGACAAGACGCTAAAAGATTGGGACTGCAAAGGATAAGTCTCTCAATGTCTGTGTAGCATAAGGAAAGGCCGCAAGAAACAGCGTAACATAAGGACTGGTCGCTAAAACAACGGGTCGTAAAACGACAAGTCTCAAAACGCTGTAGATCATAAGGACAGGTCCCTAAAGGAACGGGTCGCCCAACGACAAATCTCAAAAACTATGAGTAGCATATGACAAGTTGCTATATGGACAGGTCGCAAAAGACTGGGTCGCCGAAGGACAGGCCTCTACAAATCGAGTCGAAAAAGAACGAATCTCAAAAGTACTGTGTAGCATGTGGAAAGGCCGCAAGAAGACAGGGTAGCATAAACACAGGTCGGTAAAAGAACGGGTCGCCAAACGACAAGTCTCAAAAACACTTTCTACCATATGAACAATCGTAAAAATAGTACGTTGCATTAGGACACCTTGCTAAATCAACTGTTCGCCATGAACATGTAGAAAAAATAGTCGATATTATAAGGACATGTTGCTAAAAGACAGGGTCGCTAAAGGACAAGTCTAAAAAACGCTCTAGATCATAAGGACAGGGCGATAAAGGAAATGGTCGCCCAAGGACAAGTCTCAAAAAATATGAGTAGCAAATCGACAGGTTCAAAAAAGACTAAGTAGCATATGGAGAGATCGCTAAATGAACGGGTCGCCAAAGGACAAGTCTCGAAAACACTTTAAACCATATGGACATATCGTAAAACTAGCCGGTAACATAAGGACACGTTGTTAAAAGAATTGGCTGCCAAAGGACTAGTCTCACAAAGCTGTACATCATAGGAACAGGTCACTGAAAGAACGGGTCTCCAAAGGAAAAGTCTCAAAAAACTGTGCAGCATAAAGATAGGTCGCTAAAGGAAAGGGTTGCCAAAGGACAAATCTAAAGAAGACGGTGTAGCATAAGTACAAATCAATAAAAAAAGGGGTCGCCGAACGACAGGCCGTTAAAAGAAAGGTTCGTCGTAGGACATGCCGCTAGAAGAAAGTGTCGCCAAAGAACGAGTCTCAATAAGAATGTAGAATAAAGAGAGGTCGCTAAAACTGGTCGATATTATATGGACACGTTGCTAAATGAACGGGTCGCCAAAGGACAAGTCTCAATACACTTTGAACCATATGGACAGGTCACACAAATACTGGGTGGCCGAAGGACAGGCAGCTAGATGATTGAGTCGCCAAAGGACAAGTCTCAAAAATACTGTGTAGCATATGAAAAGGTAGCAAAAGGCCGGTTATTATAAAGACAGGTCGCTAGAAGAACGGGTCGCCAAAACCCAATTTCAAAAATACTGTGTGGAATGTGGAAAGGCCGAAAAGGGACCGGGTAGCATAAAGGCAGGTTGCTATAGAACGGGTCGACAAATGACAATTCTTCAAAAATGCTGTGCAGCATATGGAAAGGACCGGGTAGCACAAGGACAAGACTCTAAAAGATTGGGTCTCCAAAGGATAAGTCTCTCAAAATCTGCGTAGCATAAGGGAAGGCCGCAAGAAACAGCGTAACATAAGGACTGGTCGCTAAAACAGCGGGTCGCCAAACGACAAGTCTCAAAAGCTGTAGATCTTATAGACAGGTCACTAGAAGAATTGTTCGCCAATTGAAAAATCTCAAGAAGACTGTGTAGCATAATTCTTTGTCAATAAAAGAACGGGTCGCCAAAGGACAAGTCTCAAAAATACTGTGTAGCATATGAAAAGGTAGCAAAAAGGCCAGTTATTATAAAGACAGGTTGCTAAAAACGGGTCGCCAAAATACATATCTCAAAAATATTGTGTAGCTTATGGAATGGCTGATATAAGACCAGATAGCATAAGGATGAGTCTCTAAAAGAACGGGTCGCCAGGGGACAAGACTCAAAAATAATGAGTAGCATATGGACAGTTTGAAAAAGACGGCGTAGTATATCCAGAGATCGCTAAAAGAACGGGTCGTCAAAAATACTGTGCAGCATATGGAAAGGCCGCTAAAACACCGGGAAGCATAAGGACTGGCCGCCAAAGGACAAACCTCACAAATACTTTGTAACATATGTGCAGGTCATATAAATAGTAGGTAACATAAGGACACGTTGCTAAAAGAAATGGTCGCCAAAGGACAGGTCTCGAAAACACTTTCTACCATACGAACATGTCGTAAATCTAGTCGATATTATAAAGGCATGTTGCTAAAAAACGCTGTAGATCAAAAGGACAGGTACCTAAAGGAACGGGTCGCGCAAGGACAAGTCTCAAAAACTATGAGTAGCATATGACAAGTTGGAAAAATACTTGGTAGCATATTGAGAGATCGCTAAATGAACGGGTCGCAAACGGACAAATCTCAAAAATACTGTGCAGCATATGGAAAGCCCGCAAGAGGACTGGGTATCATAGGGACAAGTGGCTAAGAGAACAGGTCGTCAAAGGACAGGTCTCGAAAATACTTTGTACCATATGGACAGGTCACAAAACTAGTCGGTAGCTTAAGGACACGTTGCTTAAAGAAAGGGTCGCCAATGGACTAGTCTCAAAAGGGGTGTAGATCATAAGGACAGGTCTTTAAAGGAACGGGTTGCCCAAGGACTAGTCTAAAAAACAATGAGTAGCATATGGACAAGTTGAAAGAAAACTCTGTATGATATGGAGAGATTGCCAAATGAAAGGGTCGCCAAAGGAATATTATCAAAAATACTGTGTAGCATATGCAAAGGCCGCAAAAAGACCGGGTAGCACAATGACAAGACGCTAAAAGTTTGGGACTCCAAAGGATAAGTCTCTCAAAGTCTGTGTAGCATAAGAAGAGGCCGCAAGAAACATCGTAACATAAGGACTGATCGCTAAAACAACGGGTCGCCAAACAACAAGTCTCAAAACGCTGTAGATCATAAGGACAGGTCCCTAAAGGAACTGCTCGCCCAAGGACAAGTCTCAAAAACTGTGAGTAGCATATGACATGTTGAAAAAAGTCTGGGTAACATATGGAGAGATCGCTAAATGAACGGGTCGCCAAAGGAAAAATCTCAAAAATACTGTGCAGCATATGGAAAGGCCGCAAGAGGTTGGCTAACGTAGGGACAGGTCGCTAAGAGAAAGGGTCGTCAAACGACAACTCTCGAAAACACTTTGTACCATATGGACAGGTCGCAAAACTAGTCGGTAGCATACGGACACGTTGCTTAAAGAAAAGGGTCGCCAAAGGACTACTCTCAAAAGGGCTGTAGATCGTAATGACAGGTCACTAAAAGAACTGTTCCCTAAAGGACAAGTCTCAAGAAGACTGAGTAGCATAATTCTAGGTCATTAAAAGAAAGCGTCGCCAAAAGACAAATCTCAATAATACTGTATAGCATATGGAAGGCCGCAGGAGGACTCGGTAACATAGGGACAGGTCGCTAAGGGGAAGGTTAGTCGAAGGACAGGTCTCGAAAACACTTTGTATCATATGGGCAGGTCGCAAAACTAGTCGGTAGCATAAGTACACGTTGCTTAAAGAAACGGTCGCCAAAGGACTAGTCTCAAAAGGGCTGTAGATCATAAGGAGAGGTCGTTAAAGAACGGTTCGCCCAAGGGCAAATCTAAAAAACAATGAGTAGCATATGGACAGGTTGAAAGAAGACTGTGTATCATATGGAGAGATCGCCAAATGAACGGGTCGCCAAAGGAATATTCTCAAAAATACTGTGTAGCATATGCAAAGGCTGCAAGAAGACTGGGTAGCACAAGGACAAGACGCTAAAAGATTTGGACTCCAAAGGATAAGTCTCACAAAGTCAGTGTGGCATATGGAAAGGCCGCAAGAAACAACGTAACATAAGGACTGGTCGCTAAAACAACGGGTCGCCAAACGACAAGTCTCAAAAACACTTTCTACATATGAACAATCTTAAAAATAGTACGTTCCATTAGGACACCTTGCTAAATGAACGGGTCGCAAAAGGACAAGTCTCGAAAACACTTTGTACCATGTGAACATGTCGTAAAACTAGTCGATATTATAAGGATATGATACTAAAAGAAAGGGTCGCCAAAGGACAAGTCTAATAAAACGCTCTAGATCATATGGACAGGTCGTTAAAGAAACGGGTCGCCCAAGGACAAGTCTCAAAAACTATATATAACATACGACAGGTTGAAAAAAGACTGAGTAGCGTATGGAGAGATCGCTAAATGAAGGGGTCGTCAAACGACAAATCCCAAAAATACTGTGCAGCATATGGAGAGGCCGCAAGAAGACTGGGTAGCATAAGGACAGGTCGCAAAGAGAACGGGTCGCCAATGGACAAGTCTCAAACAATATGAGTAGCAAATTCACAGGTTGAAAAAAGACTAAGTAGCATATGGAGAGATCGCTAAATATACGGGACACCAAAGGACAAATCTCAAAAATACTATGCAGCATATGAAGAGGCCGCAAAAAAAGAATTTGTAGCATAAGGACAGGTCGCTAAGAGAACGGGTCGCCAAAGGACAAATCTCGAAATCATTTTATACCATATGGACAATTCGTAAAACTAGCCGGTAACATAAGGACGCGTTGTTATAAGAATTGGCCGCCAAAGAACTAGTCTCAGAAAGATGTAGATCATAAGAACAGGTCACTAGGAGAACGGGTCGCCAAAGGAAAAGTCTCAAAAAACTGTGCACCACAAAGCTAGGTCGCTAAAGGAACGGGTTGCCAAAGGACAAGTCTAAAGAAGACTGTGTAGCATAAGTACAAGTCAATAAAAGAAGGGGTCGCCGAACGACAGGTTGGTAAAAGAAAGGTTCGTCGTAGGACATGAATCCAGAAGAAAGTGTCGCCAAAGAACGAGTCTCAAAAAAATTTAGAATCAGGACAGGTCCCTAAAACTAGTCGATATTGTACGAACACGTTGCTAAATGATCGGGTCGCCAAAGGATTAGTCTCAATACACTTTGAACCATATGGACAGGTCACACAAAGACTTGGTCGCCGAAGGACAGACAGCTAAAAAATCGAGTCGCCAAAGGACAAGTCTCAAAAATACTGTGTAGCATATGAAAAGGTAGCAAAAAGGCCGGTTATCATAAGGACAGGTCTCTAAAAGAACGGGTCGCCAAAACCAAATTTCAAAAATACTGTGTAGCATGTGGCAAGGCCGAAAAGGGACCGGATAGCATAAGGCAGGTTGCTAACAGAACGGGTCTCCAAAAGACAAATCTCAAAAATAATGTGTAGCATATAGAAAGGCCGATAGAAAACCAGATAGCATAAGGACAGGTCTCTAAAAGAACGGGTCGCCAGTAGACAAGACTCAAATATAATGAGTAGCATATGGACAGTTTGAAAAATAGGCGTAGTATATGCAGAGATCGCTGAAAGAACGGGTCGCCAAATGACAATTCTTCAAAAAATACTGTGCAGCATATGGAAAGGCCGCTAAAAGACCGGGAAGAATAAGCACTGGCCGCCAAAGGACAAACCTCACAAACACTTTGTACCATATGTGCAGGTCGTATAAATAGTGGGTAACATAAGGATAACGTTGCTAAATGTAATGGTCGCCAAAGGACAAGTCTCGAAAACACTTTCTACCATATGAACATGTCGTAAATCTAGTCGATATTATAAGGACATGTTGCTAAAAAAACGTTGTAGATCATAATGACAGGTCGCTAAATAATCGGGTCGCCAAACAATAAGTGTGAAGCACCACGTTGTAGTTTAAGGACAGATCGCAGAAATACTGTGTAGCAGAAGGACAGGCAACTAAAGAAATCGGTGCGCAAAGGACAAGTCTCAAAAACACTTTGTACCATATGGACAGGTCGCAAAAAGACTGGGTAGCCGAAGGACAGGCCTCTAAAACTCGAGTAGAAAAAGAACAAATCTCAAAAGTACTGTGTAGCATGTGGAAAGGCCGCAAAAAGAGAGGGTAGCAAAAGGGCATGTCACTAAATGGAAGGGTCGCCAAAGGACAAGTCTCAAAAACACTTCCTACCATATGAACAATCGTAAAAATAGTACGCTGCATTAGGACACCTTGCTAAATCAAAGGTTCGCCAAAGGACAAGTCTCGAAAACAGTATGTACCATATGAACATGTCGTAAAACTAGTCGATATTATAAGGACATGTTGCTAAAAGACAGGGTCGCCAAAGGACAAGTAAAAAAACGATCTAGATCATAAGGACAGGGCGCTAAAGGAACGCGTCGCCCAAGGACAAGTCTCAAAAACTATATGTAGCATATGTCAGTTTGAAAAAACACTGAGTAGCATATATAGAGATCGGTAAATGAAGCGGTCGCCAAATGACAAATCTCAAAAATACTGTGCAGTATATGGAGAGGCCGCAAAAATAATGGGTAGCATAAGGACAGGTCGCTAAGAGAACGGGTCGCCAAAGGACAAGTCTCGAAAACACTTTATACCATATGGACAATTCATCAATTCGTAAATCTAGCCGGTAACATAAGGACACGTTGTTAAAAGAATTGGCTGGCAAAGGACTAGACTCACAGCGCTGTACATCATAAAAACAGGTCAATGAAAGAACGCGTCGCCAAAGGAAAATTCTCAAAAAAACTGTGCAGCATAAAGATAGGTCGCTAAAGGAACGAGTTGCCAAAGGACAAGTCTAAAGAAGACTGTGTAGCATAAGTACAAATCAATAAAAGAAGGGGTCGCCGAACGACTGGCCGTTAAAAGAAAGGTTTGTCGAAGGATATGCCGCTAGAAGAAAGTGTCGCCAAAGAACAAGTCTCAAAAAGAATGTAGAATAAAGACAGGTCGCTAAAACTAGTCGATAGCATAAGGACACTTTGCTTAAAGAAAGGGTCGCCAAAGGACTAGTCTCAAAAGGGTTGTAGATCATACGGACATGGCTTTAGAGGAACGGTCGCCCAAGGACAAGTCTAAAAAACAATGAGTAGCATATGGACATGTTGAAAGAAAACTGTGTATGATATGCAGAGATCGCCAAATGAACGGGTCGCCAAAGGAATATTCTCAAAAATACTGTGTAGCATATGCAAAGGCTGCCAAAAGACCGGGTAGCACAAGGACAAGACGCTAAAAGATTGGGACTGCAAAGGATAAGTCTCTCAATGTCTGTGTAGCATAAGGAAAGGCCGCAAGAAACAGCGTAACATAAGGACTGGTCGCTAAAACAACGGGTCGTAAAACGACAAGTCTCAAAACGCTGTAGATCATAAGGACAGGTCCCTAAAGGAACGGGTCGCCCAACGACAAATCTCAAAAACTATGAGTAGCATATGACAAGTTGCTATATGGACAGGTCGCAAAAGACTGGGTCGCCGAAGGACAGGCCTCTACAAATCGAGTCGAAAAAGAACGAATCTCAAAAGTACTGTGTAGCATGTGGAAAGGCCGCAAGAAGACAGGGTAGCATAAACACAGGTCGGTAAAAGAACGGGTCGCCAAACGACAAGTCTCAAAAACACTTTCTACCATATGAACAATCGTAAAAATAGTACGTTGCATTAGGACACCTTGCTAAATCAACTGTTCGCCAAAGGACAAGTCTCGAAAAGACTTTGTATCATATGAACATGTAGTAAAAATAGTCGATATTATAAGGACATGTTGCTAAAAGACAGGGTCGCTAAGGGACAAGTCTAAAAAACGCTCTAGATCATAAGGACAGGGCGATAAAGGAAATGGTCGCCCAAGGACAAGTCTCAAAAAATATGAGTAGCAAATCGACAGGTTAAAAAAGACTAAGTAGCATATGGAGAGATCGCTAAATGAACGGGTCGCCAAAGGACAAGTCTCGAAAACACTTTATACCATATGGACAATTCGTAAAACTAGCCGGTAACATAAGGACACGTTGTTAAAAGAATTGGCTGCCAAAGGACTAGTCTCACAAAGCTGTACATCATAGGAACAGGTCACTGAAAGAACGGGTCGCCAAAGGAAAAGTCTCAAAAAACTGTGCAGCATAAAGATAGGTCGCTAAAGGAAAGGGTTGCCAAAGGACAAATCTAAAGAAGACGGTGTAGCATAAGTACAAATCAATAAAAGAAGGGGTCGCCGAACGACAGGCCGTTAAAAGAAAGGTTCGTCGTAGGACATGCCGCTAGAAGAAAGTGTCGCCAAAGAACGAGTCTCAATAAGAATGTAGAATAAAGAGAGGTCGCTAAAACTGGTCGATATTATACGGACACGTTGCTAAATGAACGGGTCGCCAAAGGACAAGTCTCAATACACTTTGAACCATATGGACAGGTCACACAAATACTGGGTGGCCGAAGGACAGGCAGCTAGATGATTGAGTCGCCAAAGGACAAGTCTCAAAAATACTGTGTAGCATATGAAAAGGTAGCAAAAGGCCGGTTATTATAAAGACAGGTCGCTAGAAGAACGGGTCGCCAAAACCCAATTTCAAAAATACTGTGTGGAATGTGGAAAGGCCGAAAAGGGACCGGGTAGCATAAAGGCAGGTTGCTAAAGAACGGGTCGACAAATGACAATTCTTCAAAAATGCTGTGCAGCATATGGAAAGGACCGGGTAGCACAAGGACAAGACGCTAAAAGATTGGGTCTCCAAAGGATAAGTCTCTCAAAATCTGCGTAGCATAAGGGAAGGCCGCAAGAAACAGCGTAACATAAGGACTGGTCGCTAAAACAGCGGGTCGCCAAACGACAAGTCTCAAAAAGCTGTAGATCTTATAGACAGGTCACTAGAAGAATTGTTCGCCAATTGAAAAATCTCAAGAAGACTGTGTAGCATAATTCTTTGTCAATAAAAGAACGGGTCGCCAAAGGACAAGTCTCAAAAATACTGTGTAGCATATGAAAAGGTAGCAAAAAGGCCAGTTATTATAAAGACAGGTCGCTAAAAGAACGGGTCGCCAAATCCAAATTCCAAAAATACTGTGTACCATGTGGAAAGGCCGAAAAGTGACCGGGTAGCATAAGGGCAGGTTGCTAAAAACGGGTCGCCAAAATACATATCTCAAAAATATTGTGTAGCTTACGGAATGGCTGATATAAGACCAGATAGCATAAGGATGAGTCTCTAAAAGAACGGGTCGCCAGGGGACAAGACTCAAAAATAATGAGTAGCATATGGACAGTTTGAAAAAGACGGCGTAGTATATCCAGAGATCGCTAAAAGAACGGGTCGTCAAAAATACTGTGCAGCATATGGAAAGGCCGCTAAAACACCGGGAAGCATAAGGACTGGCCGCCAAAGGACAAACCTCACAAATACTTTGTAACATATGTGCAGGTCATATAAATAGTAGGTAACATAAGGACACGTTGCTAAAAGAAATGGTCGCCAAAGGACAGGTCTCGAAAACACTTTCTACCATACGAACATGTCGTAAATCTAGTCGATATTATAAAGGCATGTTGCTAAAAAACGCTGTAGATCAAAAGGACAGGTACCTAAAGGAACGGGTCGCGCAAGGACAAGTCTCAAAAACTATGAGTAGCATATGACAAGTTGGAAAAATACTTGGTAGCATATTGAGAGATCGCTAAATGAACGGGTCGCAAACGGACAAATCTCAAAAATACTGTGCAGCATATGGAAAGCCCGCAAGAGGACTGGGTAACATAGGGACAATTGGCTAAGAGAACAGGTCGTCAAAGGACAGGTCTCGAAAATACTTTGTACCATATGGGCAGGTCACAAAACTAGTCGGTAGCTTAAGGACACGTTGCTTAAAGAAAGGGTCGCCAATGGACTAGTCTCAAAAGGGTTGTAGATCATAAGGACAGGTCTTTAAAGGAACGGGTTGCCCAAGGACTAGTCTAAAAAACAATGAGTAGCATATGGACAAGTTGAAAGAAAACTCTGTATGATATGGAGAGATTGCCAAATGAAAGGGTCGCCAAAGGAATATTATCAAAAATACTGTGTAGCATATGCAAAGGCCGCAAAAAGACCGGGTAGCACAATGACAAGACGCTAAAAGTTGGGACTCCAAAGGATAAGTCTCTCAAAGTCTGTGTAGCATAAGAAGAGGCCGCAAGAAACATCGTAACATAAGGACTGATCGCTAAAACAACGGGTTGCCAAACAACAAGTCTCAAAACGCTGTAGATCATAAGGACAGGTCCCTAAAGGAACTGCTCGCCCAAGGACAAGTCTCAAAAACTGTGAGTAGCATATGACATGTTGAAAAAAGTCAGGGTAACATATGGAGAGATCGCTAAATGAACGGGTCGAAAATTGAAAAATCTCAAAAATACTGTGCAGCATATGGAAAGGCCGCAAGAGGTTGGCTAACGTAGGGACAGGTCGCTAAGAGAAAGGGTCGTCAAACGACAACTCTCGAAAACACTTTGTACCATATGGACAGGTCGCAAAACTAGTCGGTAGCATACGGACACGTTGCTTAATTTAAAGGGTCGCCAAAGGACTAGTCTCAAAAGGGCTGTAGATCGTAATGACAGGTCACTAAAAGAACTGTTCCCTAAAGGACAAGTCTCAAGAAGACTGAGTAGCATAATTCTAGGTCATTAAAAGAAAGCGTCGCCAAAAGACAAATCTCAATATTACTGTATAGCATATGGAAGGCCGCAGGAGGACTCGGTAACATAGGGACAGGTCGCTAAGGGGAAGGTTAGTCGAAGGACAGGTCTCGAAAACACTTTGTATCATATGGGCAGGTCGCAAAACTAGTCGGTAGCATAAGTACACGTTGCTTAAAGAAACGGTCGCCAAAGGACTAGTCTCAAAAGGGCTGTAGATCATAAGGAGAGGTCGTTAAAGAACGGTTCGCCCAAGGGCAAATCTAAAAAACAATGAGTAGCATATGGACAGGTTGAAAGAAGACTGTGTATCATATGGAGAGATCGCCAAATGAACGGGTCGCCAAAGGAATATTCTCAAAAATACTGTGTAGCATATGCAAAGGCTGCAAGAAGACTGGGTAGCACAAGGTCAAGACGCTAAAAGATTTGGACTCCAAAGGATAAGTCTCACAAAGTCAGTGTGGCATATGGAAAGGCCGCAAGAAACAACGTAACATAAGGACTGGTCGCTAAAACAACGGGTCGCCAAACGACAAGTCTCAAAAACACTTTCTACATATGAACAATCTTAAAAATAGTACGTTCCATTAGGACACCTTGCTAAATGAACGGGTCGCCAAAGGACAAGTCTCGAAAACACTTTGTACCATATGAACATGTCGTAAAACTAGTCGATATTATAAGGATATGATACTAAAAGAAAGGGTCGCCAAAGGACAAGTCTAATAAAACGCTCTAGATCATATGGACAGGTCGTTAAAGAAACGGGTCGCCCAAAGACAAGTCTCAAAAACTATATATAACATACGACAGGTTGAAAAAAGACTGAGTAGCGTATGGAGAGATCGCTAAATGAAGGGGTCGTCAAACGACAAATCCCAAAAATACTGTGAAGCATATGGAGAGGCCGCAAAAAGACTGGGTAGCATAAGGACAGGTCGCAAAGAGAACGGGTCGCCAATGGACAAGTCTCAAACAATATGAGTAGCAAATTCACAGGTTGAAAAAAGACTAAGTAGCATATGGAGAGATCGCTAAATATACGGGACACCAAAGGACAAATCTCAAAAATACTGTGCAGCATATGAAGAGGCCGCAAAAAAAGAATTTGTAGCATAAGGACAGGTCGCTAAGAGAACGGGTCGCCAAAGGACAAATCTCGAAATCATTTTATACCATATGGACAATTCGTAAAACTAGACGGTAACATAAGGACGCGTTGTTATAAGAATTGGCCGCCAAAGAACTAGTCTCAGAAAGATGTAGATCATAAGAACAGGTCACTAAGAGAACGGGTCGCCAAAGGAAAAGTCTCAAAGAACTGTGCACCATAAAGCTAGGTCGCTAAAGGAACGGGTTGCCAAAGGACAAGTCTAAAGAAGACTGTGTAGCATAAGTACAAGTCAATAAAAGAAGGGGTCGCCGAACGACAGGTTGGTAAAAGAAAGGTTCGTCGTAGGACATGAATCCAGAAGAAAGTGTCGCCAAAGAACGAGTCTCAAAAAAATTTAGAATCAGGACAGGTCCCTAAAACTAGTCGATATTGTACGGACACGTTGCTAAATGAACGGGTCGCCAAAGGATTAGTCTCAATACACTTTGAACCATATGGACAGGTCACACAAAGACTGGGTCGCCGAAGGACAGACAGCTAAAAAATCGAGTCGCCAAAGGACAAGTCTCAAAAATACTGTGTAGCATATGAAAAGGTAGCAAAAAGGCCGGTTATCATAAGGACAGGTCTCTAAAAGAACGGGTCGCCAAAACCAAATTTCAAAAATACTGTGTAGCATGTGGCAAGGCCGAAAAGGGACCGGGTAGCATAAGGCAGGTTGCTAAAAGAACGGGTCTCCAAAAGACAAATCTCAAAAATAATGTGTAGCATATAGAAAGGCCGATAGAAAACCAGATAGCATAAGGACAGGTCTCTAAAAGAACGGGTCGCCAGTAGACAAGACTCAAATATAATGAGTAGCATATGGACAGTTTGAAAAATAGGCGTAGTATATGCAGAGATCGCTGAAAGAACGGGTCGCCAAATGACAATTCTTCAAAAAATACTGTGCAGCATATGGAAAGGCCGCTAAAAGACCGGGAAGAATAAGCACTGGCCGCCAAAGGACAAACCTCACAAATACTTTGTACCATATGTGCAGGTCGTATAAATAGTAGGTAACATAAGGACAACGTTGCTAAATGTAATGGTCGCCAAAGGACAAGTCTCGAAAACACTTTCTACCATATGAACATGTCGTAAATCTAGTCGATATTATAAGGACATGTTGCTAAAAAAACGTTGTAGATCATAAGGACAGGTCCCTAAAGGAACGGGTCGCCCAAGGACAAGTCTCAAAACTATGAGTAGCATATGACAAGTTGGAAAAGTCTGGGTAACATATGGAGAGATCGTTAAATGAACGGGTCGCCAAAGGACAAATCTCAAAAATACTGTGAAAAGGCCGCAAGAAAGCCGGCTAGCATAAGGACAGGTCGCTAAATAATCGGGTCGCCAAACAATAAGTGTGAAGCACCACGTTGTAGTTTAAGGACAGATCGCAGAAATACTGTGTAGCAGAAGGACAGGCAACTAAAGAAATCGGTGCGCAAAGGACAAGTCTCAAAAACACTTTGTACCATATGGACAGGTCGCAAAAAGACTGGGTAGCCGAAGGACAGGCCTCTAAAACTCGAGTAGAAAAAGAACAAATCTCAAAAGTACTGTGTAGCATGTGGAAAGGCCGCAAAAAGAGAGGGTAGCAAAAGGACATGTCACTAAATGGAAGGGTCGCCAAAGGACAAGTCTAAAAAACACTTCCTACCATATGAACAATCGTAAAAATATTACGCTGCATTAGGACACCTTGCTAAATCAACGGTTCGCCAAAGGACAAGTCTCGAAAACAGTATGTACCATATGAACATGTCGTAAAACTAGTCGATATTATAAGGACATGTTGCTAAAAGACAGGGTCGCCAAAGGACAAGTAAAAAAAAACGATCTAGATCATAAGGACAGGGCGCTAAAGGAACGCGTCGCCCAAGGACAAGTCTCAAAAACTATATGTAGCATATGTCAGTTTGAAAAAACACTGAGTAGCATATATAGAGATCGGTAAATGAAGCGGTCGCCAAATGACAAATCTCAAAAATACTGTGCAGTATATGGAGAGACCGCAAAAATAATGGGTAGCATAAGGACAGGTCGCTAAGAGAACGGGTCGCCAAAGGACAAGTCTCGAAAACACTTTATACCATATGGACAATTCATCAATTCGTAAATCTAGCCGGTAACAAAAGGACACGTTGTTAAAAGAATTGGCTGGCAAAGGACTAGACTCACAGCGCTGTACATCATAAAAACAGGTCAATGAAAGAACGCGTCGCCAAAGGAAAATTCTCAAAAAAACTGTGCAGCATAAAGATAGGTCGCTAAAGGAACGAGTTGCCAAAGGACAAGTCTAAAGAAGACTGTGTAGCATAAGTACAAATCAATAAAAGAAGGGGTCGCCGAACGACTGGCCGTTAAAAGAAAGGTTTGTCGAAGGATATGCCGCTAGAAGAAAGTGTCGCCAAAGAACAAGTCTCAAAAAGAATGTAGAATAAAGACAGGTCGCTAAAACTAGTCGATAGCATAAGGACACTTTGCTTAAAGAAAGGGTCGCCAAATGACTAGTCTCAAAAGGGTTGTAGATCATACGGACATGGCTTTAGAGGAACGGTCGCCCAAGGACAAGTCTAAAAAACAATGAGTAGCATATGGACATGTTGAAAGAAAGCTGTGTATGATATGCAGAGATCGCCAAATGAACGGGTCGCCAAAGGAATATTCTCAAAAATACTGTGTAGCATATGCAAAGGCTGCCAAAAGACCGGGTAGCACAAGGACAAGACGCTAAAAGATTGGGACTGCAAAGGATAAGTCTCTCAATGTCTGTGTAGCATAAGGAAAGGCCGCAAGAAACAGCGTAACATAAGGACTGGTCGCTAAAACAACGGGTCGTAAAACGACAAGTCTCAAAACGCTGTAGATCATAAGGACAGGTCCCTAAAGGAACGGGTCGCCCAACGACAAATCTCAAAAACTATGAGTAGCATATGACAAGTTGCTATATGGACAGGTCGCAAAAGACTGGGTCGCCGAAGGACAGGCCTCTACAAATCGAGTCGAAAAAGAACGAATCTCAAAAGTACTGTGTAGCATGTGGAAAGGCCGCAAGAAGACAGGGTAGCATAAACACAGGTCGGTAAAAGAACGGGTCGCCAAACGACAAGTCTCAAAAACACTTTCTACCATATGAACAATCGTAAAAATAGTACGTTGCATTAGGACACCTTGCTAAATCAACTGTTCGCCAAAGGACAAGTCTCGAAAAGACTTTGTATCATATGAACATGTAGTAAAAATAGTCGATATTATGAGGACATGTTGCTAAAAGACAGGGTCGCTAAAGGACAAGTCTAAAAAACGCTCTAGATCATAAGGACAGGGCGATAAAGGAAATGGTCGCCCAAGGACAAGTCTCAAAAAATATGAGTAGCAAATCGACAGGTTAAAAAAGACTAAGTAGCATATGGAGAGATCGCTAAATGAACGGGTCGCCAAAGGACAAGTCTCGAAAACACTTTATACCATATGGACAATTCGTAAAAATAGCCGGTAACATAAGGAAACGTTGTTAAAAGAATTGGCTGCCAAAGGACTAGTCTCACAAAGCTGTACATCATAGGAACAGGTCACTGAAAGAACGGGTCGCCAAAGGAAAAGTCTCAAAAAACTGTGCAGCATAAAGATAGGTCGCTAAAGGAAAGGGTTGCCAAAGGACAAATCTAAAGAAGACGGTGTAGCATAAGTACAAATCAATAAAAGAAGGGGTCGCCGAACGACAGGCCGTTAAAAGAAAGGTTCGTCGTAGGACATGCCGCTAGAAGAAAGTGTCGCCAAAGAACGAGTCTCAATAAGAATGTAGAATAAAGAGAGGTCGCTAAAACTGGTCGATATTATACGGACACATTGCTAAATGAACGGGTCGCCAAAGGACAAGTCTCAATACACTTTGAACCATATGGACAGGTCACACAAATACTGGGTGGCCGAAGGACAGGCAGCTAGATGATTGAGTCGCCAAAGGACAAGTCTCAAAAATACTGTGTAGCATATGAAAAGGTAGCAAAAGGCCGGTTATTATAAAGACAGGTCGCTAGAAGAACGGGTCGCCAAAACCCAATTTCAAAAATACTGTGTGGAATGTGGAAAGGCCGAAAAGGGACCGGGTAGCATAAAGGCAGGTTGCTAAAGAACGGGTCGACAAATGACAATTCTTCAAAAATGCTGTGCAGCATATGGAAAGGACCGGGTAGCACAAGGACAAGACGCTAAAAGATTGGGTCTCCAAAGGATAAGTCTCTCAAAATCTGTGTAGCATAAGGGAAGGCCGCAAGAAATAGCGTAACATAAGGACTGGTCGCTAAAACAGCGGGTCGCCAAACGACAAGTCTCAAAAAGCTGTAGATCTTATAGACAGGTCACTAGAAGAATTGTTCGCCAATTGAAAAATCTCAAGAAGACTGTGTAGCATAATTCTTTGTCAATAAAAGAACGGGTCGCCAAAGGACAAGTCTCAAAAATACTGTGTAGCATATGAAAAGGTAGCAAAAAGGCCAGTTATTATAAAGACAGGTCGCTAAAAGAACGGGTCGCCAAATCCAAATTCCAAAAATACTGTGTACCATGTGGAAAGGCCGAAAAGTGACCGGGTAGCATAAGGGCAGGTTGCTAAAAACGGGTCGCCAAAATACATATCTCAAAAATATTGTGTAGCTTACGGAATGGCTGATATAAGACCAGATAGCATAAGGATGAGTCTCTAAAAGAACGGGTCGCCAGGGGACAAGACTCAAAAATAATGAGTAGCATATGGACAGTTTGAAAAAGACGGCGTAGTATATCCAGAGATCGCTAAAAGAACGGGTCGTCAAAAATACTGAGCAGCATATGGAAAGGCCGCTAAAACACCGGGAAGCATAAGGACTGGCCGCCAAAGGACAAACCTCACAAATACTTTGTAACATATGTGCAGGTCATATAAATAGTAGGTAACATAAGGACACGTTGCTAAAAGAAATGGTCGCCAAAGGACAGGTCTCGAAAACACTTTCTACCATACGAACATGTCGTAAATCTAGTCGATATTATAAAGGCATGTTGCTAAAAAACGCTGTAGATCAAAAGGACAGGTACCTAAAGGAACGGGTCGCGCAAGGACAAGTCTCAAAAACTATGAGTAGCATATGACAAGTTGGAAAAATACTTGGTAGCATATTGAGAGATCGCTAAATGAACGGGTCGCAAACGGACAAATCTCAAAAATACTGTGCAGCATATGGAAAGCCCGCAAGAGGACTGGGTAACATAGGGACAAGTGGCTAAGAGAACAGGTCGTCAAAGGACAGGTCTCGAAAATACTTTGTACCATATGGACAGGTCACAAAACTAGTCGGTAGCTTAAGGACACGTTGCTTAAAGAAAGGGTCGCCAATGGACTAGTCTCAAAAGGGTTGTAGATCATAAGGACAGGTCTTTAAAGGAACGGGTTGCCCAAGGACTAGTCTAAAAAACAATGAGTAGCATATGGACAAGTTGAAAGAAAACTCTGTATGATATGGAGAGATTGCCAAATGAAAGGGCCGCCAAAGGAATATTATCAAAAATACTGTGTAGCATATGCAAAGGCCGCAAAAAGACCGGGTAGCACAATGACAAGACGCTAAAAGTTTGGGACTCCAAAGGATAAGTCTCTCAAAGTCTGTGTAGCATAAGAAGAGGCCGCAAGAAACATCGTAACATAAGGACAGATCGCTAAAACAACGGGTCGCCAAACAACAAGTCTCAAAACGCTGTAGATCATAAGGACAGGTCACTAAAGGAACTGCTCGCCCAAGGACAAGTCTCAAAAACTGTGAGTAGCATATGACATGTTGAAAAAAGTCTGGGTAACATATGGAGAGATCGCTAAATGAACGGGTCGAAAAAGGAAAAATCTCAAAAATACTGTGCAGCATATGGAAAGGCCGCAAGAGGTTGGCTAACGTAGGGACAGGTCGCTAAGAGAAAGGGTCGTCAAACGACAACTCTCGAAAACACTTTGTACCATATGGACAGGTCGCAAAACTAGTCGGTAGCATACGGACACGTTGCTTAATTTAAAGGGTCGCCAAAGGACTAGTCTCAAAAGGGCTGTAGATCGTAATGACAGGTCACTAAAAGAACTGTTCCCTAAAGGACAAGTCTCAAGAAGACTGAGTAGCATAATTCTAGGTCATTAAAAGAAAGCGTCGCCAAAAGACAAATCTCAATAATACTGTATAGCATATGGAAGGCCGCAGGAGGACTCGGTAAC
Organism: Lepisma saccharinum; assembly: GCF_977018435.1. Classification (NCBI taxonomy): domain Eukaryota; kingdom Metazoa; phylum Arthropoda; class Insecta; order Zygentoma; family Lepismatidae; genus Lepisma; species Lepisma saccharinum. The sequence continues at coordinate 78,908 of NW_028143239.1, read as the reverse complement.
ATAGGGACAGGTCGCTAAGGGGAAGGTTAGTCGAAGGACAGGTCTCGAAAACACTTTGTATCATATGGGCAGGTCGCAAAACTAGTCGGTAGCATAAGTACACGTTGCTTAAAGAAACGGTCGCCAAAGGACTAGTCTCAAAAGGGCTGTAGATCATAAGGAGTGGTCGTTAAAGAACGGTTCGCCCAAGGGCAAATCTAAAAAACAATGAGTAGCATATGGACAGGTTGAAAGAAGACTGTGTATCATATGGAGAGATCGCCAAATGAACGGGTCGCCAAAGGAATATTCTCAAAAATACTGTGTAGCATATGCAAAGGCTGCAAGAAGACTGGGTAGCACAAGGACAAGACGCTAAAAGATTTGGACTCCAAAGGATAAGTCTCACAAAGTCAGTGTGGCATATGGAAAGGCCGCAAGAAACAACGTAACATAAGGACTGGTCGCTAAAACAACGGGTCGCCAAACGACAAGTCTCAAAAACACTTTCTACATATGAACAATCTTAAAAATAGTACGTTCCATTAGGACACCTTGCTAAATGAACGGGTCGCCAAAGGACAAGTCTCGAAAACACTTTGTACCATATGAACATGTCGTAAAACTAGTCGATATTATAAGGATATGATACTAAAAGAAAGGGTCGCCAAAGGACAAGTCTAATAAAACGCTCTAGATCATATGGACAGGTCGTTAAAGAAACGGGTCGCCCAAGGACAAGTCTCAAAAACTATATATAACATACGACAGGTTGAAAAAAGACTGAGTAGCGTATGGAGAGATCGCTAAATGAAGGGGTCGTCAAACGACAAATCCCAAAAATACTGTGCAGCATATGGAGAGGCCGCAAAAAGACTGGGTAGCATAAGGACAGGTCGCAAAGAGAACGGGTCGCCAAAGGACAAATCTCGAAATCATTTTATACCATATGGACAATTCGTAAAACTAGCCGGTAACATAAGGACGCGTTGTTATAAGAATTGGCCGCCAAAGAACTAGTCTCAGAAAGATGTAGATCATAAGAACAGGTCACTAGGAGAACGGGTCGCCAAAGGAAAAGTCTCAAAAAACTGTGCACCACAAAGCTAGGTCGCTAAAGGAACGGGTTGCCAAAGGACAAGTCTAAAGAAGACTGTGTAGCATAAGTACAAGTCAATAAAAGAAGGGGTCGCCGAACGACAGGTTGGTAAAAGAAAGGTTCGTCGTAGGACATGAATCCAGAAGAAAGTGTCGCCAAAGAACGAGTCTCAAAAAAATTTAGAATCAGGACAGGTCCCTAAAACTAGTCGATATTGTACGAACACGTTGCTAAATGATCGGGTCGCCAAAGGATTAGTCTCAATACACTTTGAACCATATGGACAGGTCACACAAAGACTGGGTCGCCGAAGGACAGACAGCTAAAAAATCGAGTCGCCAAAGGACAAGTCTCAAAAATACTGTGTAGCATATGAAAAGGTAGCAAAAAGGCCGGTTATCATAAGGACAGGTCTCTAAAAGAACGGGTCGCCAAAACCAAATTTCAAAAATACTGTGTAGCATGTGGCAAGGCCGAAAAGGGACCGGATAGCATAAGGCAGGTTGCTAACAGAACGGGTCTCCAAAAGACAAATCTCAAAAATAATGTGTAGCATATAGAAAGGCCGATAGAAAACCAGATAGCATAAGGACAGGTCTCTAAAAGAACGGGTCGCCAGTAGACAAGACTCAAATATAATGAGTAGCATATGGACAGTTTGAAAAATAGGCGTAGTATATGCAGAGATCGCTGAAAGAACGGGTCGCCAAATGACAATTCTTCAAAAAATACTGTGCAGCATATGGAAAGGCCGCTAAAAGACCGGGAAGAATAAGCACTGGCCGCCAAAGGACAAACCTCACAAATACTTTGTACCATATGTGCAGGTCGTATAAATAGTAGGTAACATAAGGATAACGTTGCTAAATGTAATGGTCGCCAAAGGACAAGTCTCGAAAACACTTTCTACCATATGAACATGTCGTAAATCTAGTCGATATTATAAGGACATGTTGCTAAAAAAACGTTGTAGATCATAAGGACAGGTCGCTAAATAATCGGGTCGCCAAACAATAAGTGTGAAGCACCACGTTGTAGTTTAAGGACAGATCGCAGAAATACTGTGTAGCAGAAGGACAGGCAACTAAAGAAATCGGTGCGCAAAGGACAAGTCTCAAAAACACTTTGTACCATATGGACAGGTCGCAAAAAGACTGGGTAGCCGAAGGACAGGCCTCTAAAACTCGAGTAGAAAAAGAACAAATCTCAAAAGTACTGTGTAGCATGTGGAAAGGCCGCAAAAAGAGAGGGTAGCAAAAGGGCATGTCACTAAATGGAAGGGTCGCCAAAGGACAAGTCTCAAAAACACTTCCTACCATATGAACAATCGTAAAAATAGTACGCTGCATTAGGACACCTTGCTAAATCAAAGGTTCGCCAAAGGACAAGTCTCGAAAACAGTATGTACCATATGAACATGTCGTAAAACTAGTCGATATTATAAGGACATGTTGCTAAAAGACAGGGTCGCCAAAGGACAAGTAAAAAAACGATCTAGATCATAAGGACAGGGCGCTAAAGGAACGCGTCGCCCAAGGACAAGTCTCAAAAACTATATGTAGCATATGTCAGTTTGAAAAAACACTGAGTAGCATATATAGAGATCGGTAAATGAAGCGGTCGCCAAATGACAAATCTCAAAAATACTGTGCAGTATATGGAGAGGCCGCAAAAATAATGGGTAGCATAAGGACAGGTCGCTAAGAGAACGGGTCGCCAAAGGACAAGTCTCGAAAACACTTTATACCATATGGACAATTCATCAATTCGTAAATCTAGCCGGTAACATAAGGACACGTTGTTAAAAGAATTGGCTGGCAAAGGACTAGACTCACAGCGCTGTACATCATAAAAACAGGTCAATGAAAGAACGCGTCGCCAAAGGAAAATTCTCAAAAAAACTGTGCAGCATAAAGATAGGTCGCTAAAGGAACGAGTTGCCAAAGGACAAGTCTAAAGAAGACTGTGTAGCATAAGTACAAATCAATAAAAGAAGGGGTCGCCGAACGACTGGCCGTTAAAAGAAAGGTTTGTCGAAGGATATGCCGCTAGAAGAAAGTGTCGCCAAAGAACAAGTCTCAAAAAGAATGTAGAATAAAGACAGGTCGCTAAAACTAGTCGATAGCATAAGGACACTTTGCTTAAAGAAAGGGTCGCCAAAGGACTAGTCTCAAAAGGGTTGTAGATCATACGGACATGGCTTTAGAGGAACGGTCGCCCAAGGACAAGTCTAAAAAACAATGAGTAGCATATGGACATGTTGAAAGAAAACTGTGTATGATATGCAGAGATCGCCAAATGAACGGGTCGCCAAAGGAATATTCTCAAAAATACTGTGTAGCATATGCAAAGGCTGCCAAAAGACCGGGTAGCACAAGGACAAGACGCTAAAAGATTGGGACTGCAAAGGATAAGTCTCTCAATGTCTGTGTAGCATAAGGAAAGGCCGCAAGAAACAGCGTAACATAAGGACTGGTCGCTAAAACAACGGGTCGTAAAACGACAAGTCTCAAAACGCTGTAGATCATAAGGACAGGTCCCTAAAGGAACGGGTCGCCCAACGACAAATCTCAAAAACTATGAGTAGCATATGACAAGTTGCTATATGGACAGGTCGCAAAAGACTGGGTCGCCGAAGGACAGGCCTCTACAAATCGAGTCGAAAAAGAACGAATCTCAAAAGTACTGTGTAGCATGTGGAAAGGCCGCAAGAAGACAGGGTAGCATAAACACAGGTCGGTAAAAGAACGGGTCGCCAAACGACAAGTCTCAAAAACACTTTCTACCATATGAACAATCGTAAAAATAGTACGTTGCATTAGGACACCTTGCTAAATCAACTGTTCGCCATGAACATGTAGAAAAAATAGTCGATATTATAAGGACATGTTGCTAAAAGACAGGGTCGCTAAAGGACAAGTCTAAAAAACGCTCTAGATCATAAGGACAGGGCGATAAAGGAAATGGTCGCCCAAGGACAAGTCTCAAAAAATATGAGTAGCAAATCGACAGGTTCAAAAAAGACTAAGTAGCATATGGAGAGATCGCTAAATGAACGGGTCGCCAAAGGACAAGTCTCGAAAACACTTTAAACCATATGGACATATCGTAAAACTAGCCGGTAACATAAGGACACGTTGTTAAAAGAATTGGCTGCCAAAGGACTAGTCTCACAAAGCTGTACATCATAGGAACAGGTCACTGAAAGAACGGGTCTCCAAAGGAAAAGTCTCAAAAAACTGTGCAGCATAAAGATAGGTCGCTAAAGGAAAGGGTTGCCAAAGGACAAATCTAAAGAAGACGGTGTAGCATAAGTACAAATCAATAAAAGAAGGGGTCGCCGAACGACAGGCCGTTAAAAGAAAGGTTCGTCGTAGGACATGCCGCTAGAAGAAAGTGTCGCCAAAGAACGAGTCTCAATAAGAATGTAGAATAAAGAGAGGTCGCTAAAACTGGTCGATATTATACGGACACGTTGCTAAATGAACGGGTCGCCAAAGGACAAGTCTCAATACACTTTGAACCATATGGACAGGTCACACAAATACTGGGTGGCCGAAGGACAGGCAGCTAGATGATTGAGTCGCCAAAGGACAAGTCTCAAAAATACTGTGTAGCATATGAAAAGGTAGCAAAAGGCCGGTTATTATAAAGACAGGTCGCTAGAAGAACGGGTCGCCAAAACCCAATTTCAAAAATACTGTGTGGAATGTGGAAAGGCCGAAAAGGGACCGGGTAGCATAAAGGCAGGTTGCTATAGAACGGGTCGACAAATGACAATTCTTCAAAAATGCTGTGCAGCATATGGAAAGGACCGGGTAGCACAAGGACAAGACTCTAAAAGATTGGGTCTCCAAAGGATAAGTCTCTCAAAATCTGCGTAGCATAAGGGAAGGCCGCAAGAAACAGCGTAACATAAGGACTGGTCGCTAAAACAGCGGGTCGCCAAACGACAAGTCTCAAAAGCTGTAGATCTTATAGACAGGTCACTAGAAGAATTGTTCGCCAATTGAAAAATCTCAAGAAGACTGTGTAGCATAATTCTTTGTCAATAAAAGAACGGGTCGCCAAAGGACAAGTCTCAAAAATACTGTGTAGCATATGAAAAGGTAGCAAAAAGGCCAGTTATTATAAAGACAGGTTGCTAAAAACGGGTCGCCAAAATACATATCTCAAAAATATTGTGTAGCTTATGGAATGGCTGATATAAGACCAGATAGCATAAGGATGAGTCTCTAAAAGAACGGGTCGCCAGGGGACAAGACTCAAAAATAATGAGTAGCATATGGACAGTTTGAAAAAGACGGCGTAGTATATCCAGAGATCGCTAAAAGAACGGGTCGTCAAAAATACTGTGCAGCATATGGAAAGGCCGCTAAAACACCGGGAAGCATAAGGACTGGCCGCCAAAGGACAAACCTCACAAATACTTTGTAACATATGTGCAGGTCATATAAATAGTAGGTAACATAAGGACACGTTGCTAAAAGAAATGGTCGCCAAAGGACAGGTCTCGAAAACACTTTCTACCATACGAACATGTCGTAAATCTAGTCGATATTATAAAGGCATGTTGCTAAAAAACGCTGTAGATCAAAAGGACAGGTACCTAAAGGAACGGGTCGCGCAAGGACAAGTCTCAAAAACTATGAGTAGCATATGACAAGTTGGAAAAATACTTGGTAGAATATTGAGAGATCGCTAAATGAACGGGTCGCAAACGGACAAATCTCAAAAATACTGTGCAGCATATGGAAAGCCCGCAAGAGGACTGGGTATCATAGGGACAAGTGGCTAAGAGAACAGGTCGTCAAAGGACAGGTCTCGAAAATACTTTGTACCATATGGACAGGTCACAAAACTAGTCGGTAGCTTAAGGACACGTTGCTTAAAGAAAGGGTCGCCAATGGACTAGTCTCAAAAGGGGTGTAGATCATAAGGACAGGTCTTTAAAGGAACGGGTTGCCCAAGGACTAGTCTAAAAAACAATGAGTAGCATATGGACAAGTTGAAAGAAAACTCTGTATGATATGGAGAGATTGCCAAATGAAAGGGTCGCCAAAGGAATATTATCAAAAATACTGTGTAGCATATGCAAAGGCCGCAAAAAGACCGGGTAGCACAATGACAAGACGCTAAAAGTTTGGGACTCCAAAGGATAAGTCTCTCAAAGTCTGTGTAGCATAAGAAGAGGCCGCAAGAAACATCGTAACATAAGGACTGATCGCTAAAACAACGGGTCGCCAAACAACAAGTCTCAAAACGCTGTAGATCATAAGGACAGGTCCCTAAAGGAACTGCTCGCCCAAGGACAAGTCTCAAAAACTGTGAGTAGCATATGACATGTTGAAAAAAGTCTGGGTAACATATGGAGAGATCGCTAAATGAACGGGTCGCCAAAGGAAAAATCTCAAAAATACTGTGCAGCATATGGAAAGGCCGCAAGAGGTTGGCTAACGTAGGGACAGGTCGCTAAGAGAAAGGGTCGTCAAACGACAACTCTCGAAAACACTTTGTACCATATGGACAGGTCGCAAAACTAGTCGGTAGCATACGGACACGTTGCTTAATTTAAAGGGTCGCCAAAGGACTAGTCTCAAAAGGGCTGTAGATCGTAATGACAGGTCACTAAAAGAACTGTTCCCTAAAGGACAAGTCTCAAGAAGACTGAGTAGCATAATTCTAGGTCATTAAAAGAAAGCGTCGCCAAAAGACAAATCTCAATAATACTGTATAGCATATGGAAGGCCGCAGGAGGACTCGGTAACATAGGGACAGGTCGCTAAGGGGAAGGTTAGTCGAAGGACAGGTCTCGAAAACACTTTGTATCATATGGGCAGGTCGCAAAACTAGTCGGTAGCATAAGTACACGTTGCTTAAAGAAACGGTCGCCAAAGGACTAGTCTCAAAAGGGCTGTAGATCATAAGGAGAGGTCGTTAAAGAACGGTTCGCCCAAGGGCAAATCTAAAAAACAATGAGTAGCATATGGACAGGTTGAAAGAAGACTGTGTATCATATGGAGAGATCGCCAAATGAACGGGTCGCCAAAGGAATATTCTCAAAAATACTGTGTAGCATATGCAAAGGCTGCAAGAAGACTGGGTAGCACAAGGACAAGACGCTAAAAGATTTGGACTCCAAAGGATAAGTCTCACAAAGTCAGTGTGGCATATGGAAAGGCCGCAAGAAACAACGTAACATAAGGACTGGTCGCTAAAACAACGGGTCGCCAAACGACAAGTCTCAAAAACACTTTCTACATATGAACAATCTTAAAAATAGTACGTTCCATTAGGACACCTTGCTAAATGAACGGGTCGCAAAAGGACAAGTCTCGAAAACACTTTGTACCATGTGAACATGTCGTAAAACTAGTCGATATTATAAGGATATGATACTAAAAGAAAGGGTCGCCAAAGGACAAGTCTAATAAAACGCTCTAGATCATATGGACAGGTCGTTAAAGAAACGGGTCGCCCAAGGACAAGTCTCAAAAACTATATATAACATACGACAGGTTGAAAAAAGACTGAGTAGCGTATGGAGAGATCGCTAAATGAAGGGGTCGTCAAACGACAAATCCCAAAAATACTGTGCAGCATATGGAGAGGCCGCAAGAAGACTGGGTAGCATAAGGACAGGTCGCAAAGAGAACGGGTCGCCAATGGACAAGTCTCAAACAATATGAGTAGCAAATTCACAGGTTGAAAAAAGACTAAGTAGCATATGGAGAGATCGCTAAATATACGGGACACCAAAGGACAAATCTCAAAAATACTGTGCAGCATATGAAGAGGCCGCAAAAAAAGAATTTGTAGCATAAGGACAGGTCGCTAAGAGAACGGGTCGCCAAAGGACAAATCTCGAAATCATTTTATACCATATGGACAATTCGTAAAACTAGACGGTAACATAAGGACGCGTTGTTATAAGAATTGGCCGCCAAAGAACTAGTCTCAGAAAGATGTAGATCATAAGAACAGGTCACTAAGAGAACGGGTCGCCAAAGGAAAAGTCTCAAAAAACTGTGCACCATAAAGCTAGGTCGCTAAATGAACGGGTTGCCAAAGGACAAGTCTAAAGAAGACTGTGTAGCATAAGTACAAGTCAATAAAAGAAGGGGTCGCCGAACGACAGGTTGGTAAAAGAAAGGTTCGTCGAAGGACATGAATCCAGAAGAAAGTGTCGCCAAAGAACGAGTCTCAAAAAAATTTAGAATCAGGACAGGTCCCTAAAACTAGTCGATATTGTACGGACACGTTGCTAAATGATCGGGTCGCCAAAGGATTAGTCTCAATACACTTTGAACCATATGGACAGGTCACACAAAGACTGGGTCGCCGAAGGACAGACAGCTAAAAAATCGAGTCGCCAAAGGACAAGTCTCAAAAATACTGTGTAGCATATGAAAAGGTAGCAAAAAGGCCGGTTATCATAAGGACAGGTCTCTAAAAGAACGGGTCGCCAAAACCAAATTTCAAAAATACTGTGTAGCATGTGGCAAGGCCGAAAAGGGACCGGATAGCATAAGGCAGGTTGCTAACAGAACGGGTCTCCAAAAGACAAATCTCAAAAATAATGTGTAGCATATAGAAAGGCCGATAGAAAACCAGATAGCATAAGGACAGGTCTCTAAAAGAACGGGTCGCCAGTAGACAAGACTCAAATATAATGAGTAGCATATGGACAGTTTGAAAAATAGGCGTAGTATATGCAGAGATCGCTGAAAGAACGGGTCGCCAAATGACAATTCTTCAAAAAATACTGTGCAGCATATGGAAAGGCCGCTAAAAGACCGGGAAGAATAAGCACTGGCCGCCAAAGGACAAACCTCACAAATACTTTGTACCATATGTGCAGGTCGTATAAATAGTAGGTAACATAAGGATAACGTTGCTAAATGTAATGGTCGCCAAAGGACAAGTCTCGAAAACACTTTCTACCATATGAACATGTCGTAAATCTAGTCGATATTATAAGGACATGTTGCTAAAAAAACGTTGTAGATCATAAGGACAGGTCGCTAAATAATCGGGTCGCCAAACAATAAGTGTGAAGCACCACGTTGTAGTTTAAGGACAGATCGCAGAAATACTGTGTAGCAGAAGGACAGGCAACTAAAGAAATCGGTGCGCAAAGGACAAGTCTCAAAAACACTTTGTACCATATGGACAGGTCGCAAAAAGACTGGGTAGCCGAAGGACAGGCCTCTAAAACTCGAGTAGAAAAAGAACAAATCTCAAAAGTACTGTGTAGCATGTGGAAAGGCCGCAAAAAGAGAGGGTAGCAAAAGGGCATGTCACTAAATGGAAGGGTCGCCAAAGGACAAGTCTCAAAAACACTTCCTACCATATGAACAATCGTAAAAATAGTACGCTGCATTAGGACACCTTGCTAAATCAAAGGTTCGCCAAAGGACAAGTCTCGAAAACAGTATGTACCATATGAACATGTCGTAAAACTAGTCGATATTATAAGGACATGTTGCTAAAAGACAGGGTCGCCAAAGGACAAGTAAAAAAACGATCTAGATCATAAGGACAGGGCGCTAAAGGAACGCGTCGCCCAAGGACAAGTCTCAAAAACTATATGTAGCATATGTCAGTTTGAAAAAACACTGAGTAGCATATATAGAGATCGGTAAATGAAGCGGTCGCCAAATGACAAATCTCAAAAATACTGTGCAGTATATGGAGAGGCCGCAAAAATAATGGGTAGCATAAGGACAGGTCGCTAAGAGAACGGGTCGCCAAAGGACAAGTCTCGAAAACACTTTATACCATATGGACAATTCATCAATTCGTAAATCTAGCCGGTAACATAAGGACACGTTGTTAAAAGAATTGGCTGGCAAAGGACTAGACTCACAGCGCTGTACATCATAAAAACAGGTCAATGAAAGAACGCGTCGACAAAGGAAAATTCTCAAAAAAACTGTGCAGCATAAAGATAGGTCGCTAAAGGAACGAGTTGCCAAAGGACAAGTCTAAAGAAGACTGTGTAGCATAAGTACAAATCAATAAAAGAAGGGGTCGCCGAACGACTGGCCGTTAAAAGAAAGGTTTGTCGAAGGATATGCCGCTAGAAGAAAGTGTCGCCAAAGAACAAGTCTCAAAAAGAATGTAGAATAAAGACAGGTCGCTAAAACTAGTCGATAGCATAAGGACACTTTGCTTAAAGAAAGGGTCGCCAAAGGACTAGTCTCAAAAGGGTTGTAGATCATACGGACATGGCTTTAGAGGAACGGTCGCCCAAGGACAAGTCTAAAAAACAATGAGTAGCATATGGACATGTTGAAAGAAAACTGTGTATGATATGCAGAGATCGCCAAATGAACGGGTCGCCAAAGGAATATTCTCAAAAATACTGTGTAGCATATGCAAAGGCTGCCAAAAGACCGGGTAGCACAAGGACAAGACGCTAAAAGATTGGGACTGCAAAGGATAAGTCTCTCAATGTCTGTGTAGCATAAGGAAAGGCCGCAAGAAACAGCGTAACATAAGGACTGGTCGCTAAAACAACGGGTCGTAAAACGACAAGTCTCAAAACGCTGTAGATCATAAGGACAGGTCCCTAAAGGAACGGGTCGCCCAACGACAAATCTCAAAAACTATGAGTAGCATATGACAAGTTGCTATATGGACAGGTCGCAAAAGACTGGGTCGCCGAAGGACAGGCCTCTACAAATCGAGTCGAAAAAGAACGAATCTCAAAAGTACTGTGTAGCATGTGGAAAGGCCGCAAGAAGACAGGGTAGCATAAACACAGGTCGGTAAAAGAACGGGTCGCCAAACGACAAGTCTCAAAAACACTTTCTACCATATGAACAATCGTAAAAATAGTACGTTGCATTAGGACACCTTGCTAAATCAACTGTTCGCCATGAACATGTAGAAAAAATAGTCGATATTATAAGGACATGTTGCTAAAAGACAGGGTCGCTAAAGGACAAGTCTAAAAAACGCTCTAGATCATAAGGACAGGGCGATAAAGGAAATGGTCGCCCAAGGACAAGTCTCAAAAAATATGAGTAGCAAATCGACAGGTTCAAAAAAGACTAAGTAGCATATGGAGAGATCGCTAAATGAACGGGTCGCCAAAGGACAAGTCTCGAAAACACTTTAAACCATATGGACATATCGTAAAACTAGCCGGTAACATAAGGACACGTTGTTAAAAGAATTGGCTGCCAAAGGACTAGTCTCACAAAGCTGTACATCATAGGAACAGGTCACTGAAAGAACGGGTCTCCAAAGGAAAAGTCTCAAAAAACTGTGCAGCATAAAGATAGGTCGCTAAAGGAAAGGGTTGCCAAAGGACAAATCTAAAGAAGACGGTGTAGCATAAGTACAAATCAATAAAAGAAGGGGTCGCCGAACGACAGGCCGTTAAAAGAAAGGTTCGTCGTAGGACATGCCGCTAGAAGAAAGTGTCGCCAAAGAACGAGTCTCAATAAGAATGTAGAATAAAGAGAGGTCGCTAAAACTGGTCGATATTATACGGACACGTTGCTAAATGAACGGGTCGCCAAAGGACAAGTCTCAATACACTTTGAACCATATGGACAGGTCACACAAATACTGGGTGGCCGAAGGACAGGCAGCTAGATGATTGAGTCGCCAAAGGACAAGTCTCAAAAATACTGTGTAGCATATGAAAAGGTAGCAAAAGGCCGGTTATTATAAAGACAGGTCGCTAGAAGAACGGGTCGCCAAAACCCAATTTCAAAAATACTGTGTGGAATGTGGAAAGGCCGAAAAGGGACCGGGTAGCATAAAGGCAGGTTGCTATAGAACGGGTCGACAAATGACAATTCTTCAAAAATGCTGTGCAGCATATGGAAAGGACCGGGTAGCACAAGGACAAGACTCTAAAAGATTGGGTCTCCAAAGGATAAGTCTCTCAAAATCTGCGTAGCATAAGGGAAGGCCGCAAGAAACAGCGTAACATAAGGACTGGTCGCTAAAACAGCGGGTCGCCAAACGACAAGTCTCAAAAGCTGTAGATCTTATAGACAGGTCACTAGAAGAATTGTTCGCCAATTGAAAAATCTCAAGAAGACTGTGTAGCATAATTCTTTGTCAATAAAAGAACGGGTCGCCAAAGGACAAGTCTCAAAAATACTGTGTAGCATATGAAAAGGTAGCAAAAAGGCCAGTTATTATAAAGACAGGTTGCTAAAAACGGGTCGCCAAAATACATATCTCAAAAATATTGTGTAGCTTATGGAATGGCTGATATAAGACCAGATAGCATAAGGATGAGTCTCTAAAAGAACGGGTCGCCAGGGGACAAGACTCAAAAATAATGAGTAGCATATGGACAGTTTGAAAAAGACGGCGTAGTATATCCAGAGATCGCTAAAAGAACGGGTCGTCAAAAATACTGTGCAGCATATGGAAAGGCCGCTAAAACACCGGGAAGCATAAGGACTGGCCGCCAAAGGACAAACCTCACAAATACTTTGTAACATATGTGCAGGTCATATAAATAGTAGGTAACATAAGGACACGTTGCTAAAAGAAATGGTCGCCAAAGGACAGGTCTCGAAAACACTTTCTACCATACGAACATGTCGTAAATCTAGTCGATATTATAAAGGCATGTTGCTAAAAAACGCTGTAGATCAAAAGGACAGGTACCTAAAGGAACGGGTCGCGCAAGGACAAGTCTCAAAAACTATGAGTAGCATATGACAAGTTGGAAAAATACTTGGTAGCATATTGAGAGATCGCTAAATGAACGGGTCGCAAACGGACAAATCTCATAAATACTGTGCAGCATATGGAAAGCCCGCAAGAGGACTGGGTATCATAGGGACAAGTGGCTAAGAGAACTGGTCGTCAAAGGACAGGTCTCGAAAATACTTTGTACCATATGGACAGGTCACAAAACTAGTCGGTAGCTTAAGGACACGTTGCTTAAAGAAAGGGTCGCCAATGGACTAGTCTCAAAAGGGGTGTAGATCATAAGGACAGGTCTTTAAAGGAACGGGTTGCCCAAGGACTAGTCTAAAAAACAATGAGTAGCATATGGACAAGTTGAAAGAAAACTCTGTATGATATGGAGAGATTGCCAAATGAAAGGGTCGCCAAAGGAATATTATCAAAAATACTGTGTAGCATATGCAAAGGCCGCAAAAAGACCGGGTAGCACAATGACAAGACGCTAAAAGTTTGGGACTCCAAAGGATAAGTCTCTCAAAGTCTGTGTAGCATAAGAAGAGGCCGCAAGAAACATCGTAACATAAGGACTGATCGCTAAAACAACGGGTCGCCAAACAACAAGTCTCAAAACGCTGTAGATCATAAGGACAGGTCCCTAAAGGAACTGCTCGCCCAAGGACAAGTCTCAAAAACTGTGAGTAGCATATGACATGTTGAAAAAAGTCTGGGTAACATATGGAGAGATCGCTAAATGAACGGGTCGCCAAAGGAAAAATCTCAAAAATACTGTGCAGCATATGGAAAGGCCGCAAGAGGTTGGCTAACGTAGGGACAGGTCGCTAAGAGAAAGGGTCGTCAAACGACAACTCTCGAAAACACTTTGTACCATATGGACAGGTCGCAAAACTAGTCGGTAGCATACGGACACGTTGCTTAATTTAAAGGGTCGCCAAAGGACTAGTCTCAAAAGGGCTGTAGATCGTAATGACAGGTCACTAAAAGAACTGTTCCCTAAAGGACAAGTCTCAAGAAGACTGAGTAGCATAATTCTAGGTCATTAAAAGAAAGCGTCGCCAAAAGACAAATCTCAATAATACTGTATAGCATATGGAAGGCCGCAGGAGGACTCGGTAACATAGGGACAGGTCGCTAAGGGGAAGGTTAGTCGAAGGACAGGTCTCGAAAACACTTTGTATCATATGGGCAGGTCGCAAAACTAGTCGGTAGCATAAGTACACGTTGCTTAAAGAAACGGTCGCCAAAGGACTAGTCTCAAAAGGGCTGTAGATCATAAGGAGTGGTCGTTAAAGAACGGTTCGCCCAAGGGCAAATCTAAAAAACAATGAGTAGCATATGGACAGGTTGAAAGAAGACTGTGTATCATATGGAGAGATCGCCAAATGAACGGGTCGCCAAAGGAATATTCTCAAAAATACTGTGTAGCATATGCAAAGGCTGCAAGAAGACTGGGTAGCACAAGGACAAGACGCTAAAAGATTTGGACTCCAAAGGATAAGTCTCACAAAGTCAGTGTGGCATATGGAAAGGCCGCAAGAAACAACGTAACATAAGGACTGGTCGCTAAAACAACGGGTCGCCAAACGACAAGTCTCAAAAACACTTTCTACATATGAACAATCTTAAAAATAGTACGTTCCATTAGGACACCTTGCTAAATGAACGGGTCGCAAAAGGACAAGTCTCGAAAACACTTTGTACCATGTGAACATGTCGTAAAACTAGTCGATATTATAAGGATATGATACTAAAAGAAAGGGTCGCCAAAGGACAAGTCTAATAAAACGCTCTAGATCATATGGACAGGTCGTTAAAGAAACGGGTCGCCCAAGGACAAGTCTCAAAAACTATATATAACATACGACAGGTTGAAAAAAGACTGAGTAGCGTATGGAGAGATCGCTAAATGAAGGGGTCGTCAAACGACAAATCCCAAAAATACTGTGCAGCATATGGAGAGGCCGCAAGAAGACTGGGTAGCATAAGGACAGGTCGCAAAGAGAACGGGTCGCCAATGGACAAGTCTCAAACAATATGAGTAGCAAATTCACAGGTTGAAAAAAGACTAAGTAGCATATGGAGAGATCGCTAAATATACGGGACACCAAAGGACAAATCTCAAAAATACTGTGCAGCATATGAAGAGGCCGCAAAAAAAGAATTTGTAGCATAAGGACAGGTCGCTAAGAGAACGGGTCGCCAAAGGACAAATCTCGAAATCATTTTATACCATATGGACAATTCGTAAAACTAGACGGTAACATAAGGACGCGTTGTTATAAGAATTGGCCGCCAAAGAACTAGTCTCAGAAAGATGTAGATCATAAGAACAGGTCACTAAGAGAACGGGTCGCCAAAGGAAAAGTCTCAAAAAACTGTGCACCATAAAGCTAGGTCGCTAAATGAACGGGTTGCCAAAGGACAAGTCTAAAGAAGACTGTGTAGCATAAGTACAAGTCAATAAAAGAAGGGGTCGCCGAACGACAGGTTGGTAAAAGAAAGGTTCGTCGAAGGACATGAATCCAGAAGAAAGTGTCGCCAAAGAACGAGTCTCAAAAAAATTTAGAATCAGGACAGGTCCCTAAAACTAGTCGATATTGTACGGACACGTTGCTAAATGATCGGGTCGCCAAAGGATTAGTCTCAATACACTTTGAACCATATGGACAGGTCACACAAAGACTGGGTCGCCGAAGGACAGACAGCTAAAAAATCGAGTCGCCAAAGGACAAGTCTCAAAAATACTGTGTAGCATATGAAAAGGTAGCAAAAAGGCCGGTTATCATAAGGACAGGTCTCTAAAAGAACGGGTCGCCAAAACCAAATTTCAAAAATACTGTGTAGCATGTGGCAAGGCCGAAAAGGGACCGGATAGCATAAGGCAGGTTGCTAAAAGAACGGGTCTCCAAAAGACAAATCTCAAAAATAATGTGTAGCATATAGAAAGGCCGATAGAAAACCAGATAGCATAAGGACAGGTCTCTAAAAGAACGGGTCGCCAGTAGACAAGACTCAAATATAATGAGTAGCATATGGACAGTTTGAAAAATAGGCGTAGTATATGCAGAGATCGCTGAAAGAACGGGTCGCCAAATGACAATTCTTCAAAAAATACTGTGCAGCATATGGAAAGGCCGCTAAAAGACCGGGAAGAATAAGCACTGGCCGCCAAAGGACAAACCTCACAAATACTTTGTACCATATGTGCAGGTCGTATAAATAGTAGGTAACATAAGGATAACGTTGCTAAATGTAATGGTCGCCAAAGGACAAGTCTCGAAAACACTTTCTACCATATGAACATGTCGTAAATCTAGTCGATATTATAAGGACATGTTGCTAAAAAAAACGTTGTAGATCATAAGGACAGGTCGCTAAATAATCGGGTCGCCAAACAATAAGTGTGAAGCACCACGTTGTAGTTTAAGGACAGATCGCAGAAATACTGTGTAGCAGAAGGACAGGCAACTAAAGAAATCGGTGCGCAAAGGACAAGTCTCAAAAACACTTTGTACCATATGGACAGGTCGCAAAAAGACTGGGTAGCCGAAGGACAGGCCTCTAAAACTCGAGTAGAAAAAGAACAAATCTCAAAAGTACTGTGTAGCATGTGGAAAGGCCGCAAAAAGAGAGGGTAGCAAAAGGGCATGTCACTAAATGGAAGGGTCGCCAAAGGACAAGTCTCAAAAACACTTCCTACCATATGAACAATCGTAAAAATAGTACGCTGCATTAGGACACCTTGCTAAATCAACGGTTCGCCAAAGGACAAGTCTCGAAAACAGTATGTACCAAATGAACATGTCGTAAAACTAGTCGATATTATAAGGACATGTTGCTAAAAGACAGGGTCGCCAAAGGACAAGTAAAAAAAAAACGATCTAGATCATAAGGACAGGGCGCTAAAGGAACGCGTCGTCCAAGGACAAGTCTCAAAAACTATATGTAGCATATGTCAGTTTGAAAAAACACTGAGTAGCATATATAGAGATCGGTAAATGAAGCGGTCGCCAAATGACAAATCTCAAAAATACTGTGCAGTATATGGAGAAGCCGCAAAAATAATGGGTAGCATAAGGACAGGTCGCTAAGAGAACGGGTCGCCAAAGGACAAGTCTCGAAAACACTTTATACCATATGGACAATTCATCAATTCGTAAATCTAGCCGGTAACATAAGGACACGTTGTTAAAAGAATTGGCTGGCAAAGGACTAGACCCACAGCGCTGTACATCATAAAAACAGGTCAATGAAAGAACGCGTCGCCAAAGGAAAATTCTCAAAAAAACTGTGCAGCATAAAGATAGGTCGCTAAAGGAACGAGTTGCCAAAGGACAAGTCTAAAGAAGACTGTGTAGCATAAGTACAAATCAATAAAAGAAAGGGTCGCCGAACGACTGGCCGTTAAAAGAAAGGTTTGTCGAAGGATATGCTGCTAGAAGAAAATGTCGCCAAAGAACAAGTCTCAAAAAGAATGTAGAATAAAGACAGGTCGCTAAAACTAGTCGATAGCATAAGGACACGTTGCTTAAAGAAAGGGTCGCCAAAGGACTAGTCTCAAAAGGGTTGTAGATCATACGGACATGGCTTTAGAGGAACGGTCGCCCAAGGACAAGTCTAAAAAACAATGAGTAGCATATGGACATGTTGAAAGGAAACTGTGTATGATATGCAGAGATCGCCAAATGAACGGGTCGCCAAAGGAATATTCTCAAAAATACTGTGTAGCATATGCAAAGACTGCCAAAAGACCGGGTAGCACAAGGACAAGACGCTAAAAGATTGGGACTGCAAAGGATAAGTCTCTCAATGTCTGTGTAGCATAAGGAAAGGCCGCAAGAAACAGCGTAACATAAGGACTGGTCGCTAAAACAAAGGGTCGTAAAACGACAAGTCTCAAAACGCTGTAGATCATAAGGACAGGTCCCTAAAGGAACGGGTCGCCCAACGACAAATCTCAAAAACTATGAGTAGCATATGATAAGTTGCTATATGGACAAGTCGCAAAAGACTGGGTCGCCGAAGGACAGGCCTCTACAAATCGAGTCGAAAAAGAACGAATCTCAAAAGTGCTGTGTAGCATGTGGAAAGGCCGCAAGAAGACAGGGTAGCATAAACACAGGTCGGTAAAAGAACGGGTCGCCAAACGACAAGTCTCAAAAACACTTTCTACCATATGAACAATCGTAAAAATAGTACGTTGCATTAGGACACCTTGCTAAATCAACTGTTCGCCAAAGGACAAGTCTCGAAAAGACTTTGTATCATATGAACATGTAGTAAAAATAGTCGATATTATAAGGACATGTTGCTAAAAGACAGGGTCGCTAAAGGACAAGTCTAAAAAACGCTCTAGATCATAAGGACAGGGCGATAAAGGAAATGGTCGCCCAAGGACAAGTCTCAAAAAATATGAGTAGCAAATCGACAGGTTCAAAAAAGACTAAGTATCATATGGAGAGATCGCTAAATGAACGGGTCGCCAAAGGACAAGTCTCGAAAACACTTTATACCATATGGACAATTCGTAAAACTAGCCGGTAACATAAGGACACGTTGTTAAAAGAATTGGCTGCCAAAGGACTATCTCACAAAGCTGTACATCATAGGAACAGGTCACTGAAAGAACGGGTCGCCAAAGGAAAAGTCTCAAAAAACTGTGCAGCATAAAGATAGGTCGCTAAAGGAAATGGTTGCCAAAGGACAAGTCTACAGAAGACTGTGTAGCATATGTACAAATCAATAAAAGAAGGGGATGCCGAACGACAGGCTGTTAAAAGAAAGGTTCGTCGTAGGACATGCCGCTAGAAGAAAGTCTCACCAAAGAACAAGTCTCAAAAAGAATATAGAATAAAGACAGGTCGCTAAAACTAGTCGATATTATACGGAAACGTTGCTAGATGAACGGGTCGCCAAAGGACAAGTCTCAATACACTCTGAACCATATGGACAGGTCACACAAATACTGGGTCGCCGAAGGACAGGCAGATAGATGATCGAGTCGCCAAAAGACAAGTCTCAAAAATACTGTGTAGCATATAAAAAGGTAGCAAAAAGGCCGGTTATTATAAAGACAGGTCGCTAAAAGAACGGTTCGCCAAAACCCAATTTCAAAAATACTGTGTAGAATGTGGAAAGGCCGAAAAGGGACCGGGTAGCATAAGGGCAGGTTGCTAAAGAACGGGTCGCCAAAAGACAAATCTCAAACATATTGTGTAGCATATGAAAAGGGTGATAAAAGACCAGATAGCATAATTATAGGTCTCTAACAGAACGTGTCGCCAGGAGACAAGACTCAAAAATAATTAGTAGCATATGGACAGTTTGAAAAAGTCGGCGTAGTATATGCAGAGATCGCTAAAAGAACGGTTCGTTAAGAAATAATGTGCAGCATATGGAAAGGCCGCTAAAAGACCGGTTCTTTTAGAGACCTATCCTTATGCTATCTGGTCTTTTATCAGCCTTTTAATACGCTACACATTATTTTTGAGATTTGTCTTTTCTCGAACCGTTCTTTAGCAACCTGCCCTTATGCTACCCGGTCCCTTTTCGGCCTTTCCACATGCTACACAGTATTTTTTGAATTTGGAATTGGCGACCCGTTCTTTAGCGACCTGTCTTTATAATAACCGGCCTTTTTGCTACCTTTTCATATGCTACACAGTATTTTTGAGACTTGTCCTTTGGCAAACCGTCCTTTAACTGACATAGAATTATGCTACACAGTCTTCTTGTGATTTTCAATTGGCGAACAATTCTTTTAGTGACCTGCCATTATGATCTACAGCTTTTTGACACTTGTCGTTTGGCGACCGCTGTTTTAGCGACCAGTCCTTATGTTACGCTGGTTCTTGCGGCCTTTTCTTATGATACACAGACTTTGAGAGACTTATCCTTTGGAGACCCAATCTTTTAGCGTCTTGTCCTTGTGCTACCCGGTCGTTTTGCGGCATTTGCATATGCTGCACAGCATTTTTGAAGAATTGTCATTTGGCGACCCGTTCCTTAGCAACCTGCCCTTATGCTACCCGGTCCCTTTTCGGCCTTTCCACATGCTACACAGTATTTTTGAAATTTGGTTTTGGCGACCCGTTCTTTTAGCGACTTGTATTTATAATAACCGGCCTTTTTGCTACCTTTTCATATGCTACACAGTATTTTTGAGAGTTGTCCTTTGGCGACTCGATCATCTATCTGCCTGTCCTTCGGCGACCAGTATTTGTGTGACCTGTCCATATGGTTCAAAGTGTATTGAGACCCGATCATTTAGCAACGTCTCCGTATAATATCGACTAGTTTTAGCGACCTGTCTTTATTCTACATTCTTTTTGAGACTTGTTCTTTGGCGACACTTTCTTCTAGCGGCATGTCCTACGACGAACCTTTCTTTTAACGGCCTGTCGTTCGGCGACCCCATCTTTTATTGATTTGTACTTATGCTACACAATCTTCTTTAGACTTGTAATCTCAATAATACTGTGTAGCATGTGGAAAGCCGCGAAAGGACCGTGTAGCATAAAGACAGGTCGCTAAATAATCGGGTCGCCAAACAACAGGTGTGAAAAACCACGCTGTCTTTTATGAACAGATCGCAAAAATACTGTGTAGCAGATGGACAGGCAACTAAAAAAAGATGTGCGCTAAGGATAAGTCTAAAAACACTTTGTACCATATGGATAGGTCGCAAAAGACTGGGTCGCCTAAGGACAGGCCTCTACAAATCGAGTCTAAAAAGAACAAATCTCAAAAGTACTGTGTAGCATGTGGAAAGGCCGCAAAAACAGAGGGTAGCAAAAGGACAGGTCACTAAATGAACGGTTCGCCAAAGAACAAGTCTGGAAAAAATTTTGTACAGGTCGGAAAACTGGTCGGTAGCATACGGACACGTTGCTTAAAGAAAAGGGTCGCCAGAGGACTAGGGGATGTAGATCGTAATGACAGGTCACTAAAAGAACTGTTCCCCAAAGGACAAGTCTCAAGAAGACTGAGTAGCATAATTCTAGGTCAATAAATGAAAGGGTCGCCAAAAGACAAATCTCAATAATACTGTGTAGCATATGGAAAGGCCGCAAGAGGACTGGGTAACATAGGGACAGGTCGCTAAGAGAACGAGTAGTCGATGGACAGGTCTCAAAAACATTTTGTATCATATGGACAGGTCGCAAAACTAGTCGGTAGCATAAGTACACGTTGCTTAAAGAAAGGGTCGCCAAAGGACTAGTCTCAAAAGGGCTGTAGATCATAAGGAGAGGTCGTTAAAGAACGGTTCGCCCAAAGACAAGTCTAAAAAACAATGAGTAGCATATGGAAAGGTTGAGAGAAGACTGTGTATCATATGGAGAGATAGCCAAATGAACGGGTCGCCAAAGGAATATTCTCAAAAATACTGTGTAGCATATCCAAAGGCTGCAAGAAGATTGGGTAGCACAAGGACAAGACGCTAAAAGATTTGGACTCCAAAGGATAAGTCTCACAAAGGCAGTGTGGCATATGGAAAGGCCGCAAGAAACAACGTAACATAAGGACTGGTCGCTAAAACAACGGGTCGCCAAACGACAAGTCTCAAAAACACTTTCTACATATGAACAATTTTAAAAATAGTACGTTCCATTAGGACACCTTGCTAAATGAACGGGTCGCCAAAGGACAAGTCTCGAAAACACTTTGTACCATATGAACATGTCGTAACTAGTCGATATTATAAGGATATGATGCTAAAAGAAAGGGTCGCCAAAGGACAAGTCTAATAAAACGCTCTAGATCATATGGACTGGTCGTTAAAAGAACGGGTCGCCCAAGGACAAGTCTCAAAAACTATATATAATATACGACAGGTTGAAAAAAGACTGAGTAGCGTATGGAGAGATCGCTAAATGAAGAGGTCGCCAAACGACAAATCCCAAAAATACTGTGCAGCATATGGAGAGGCCGCAAAAAGACTGGGTAGCAAAAGGTAGGTCGCAAAGAGAACGGGTCGCCAAAGGACAAGTCTCAAACAATATGAGTAGCAAATTCAAAGGTTGAAAAAAGACTAAGTAGCATATGGAGAGATCGCTAAATATACGGGACACCAAAGGACAAATCTCAAAAATACTGTGCAGCATATGGAGAGGCCGCAAAAAGAATGGGTAGCATAAGGACAGGTCACTAAGAGAGTGGGTCGCCAAAGGACAAGTCTCGAAATCACTTTATACCATATGGACAATTCGTAAAACTAGCCGGTAACATAAGGACGCGTTGTTATAAGAATTGGCCGCCAAAAGACTAGTCTCAAAAAGCTGTAGATCATAAGAACAGGTCACTAAGAGAACTAGTCGCCAAAGGAAAAGTCTCAAAAAACTGTGCACCATAAAGATAGGTCGCTAAAGGAACGGGTTGCCAAAGGACAAGTCTAAAGAAGACTGTGTAGGATAAGTACAAGTCAATAAAGGAAGTGGTCGCCGAACGACAGGTTGGTAAAAGAAAGGTTCGTCGTAGGACATGAAGCCAGAAGAAAGTGTCGCCAAAGAACGAGTCTCAAAAAATTTCGAATCAGGACAGGTCCCTAAAACTAGTCGATATTATACGGACACGTTGCTAAATGAACGGGTAGCCAAAGGACTAGTCTCAATACACTTTGAACCATATGGACAGGTCACACAAAGACTGGGTCGCCGAAGGACAGACAGCTAAAAGATCGAGTCGCCAAAGCTGTAGAAACTTGAGACTTGTCCTTTTGCGAACAGTTGTTTTAGTGACCTGTCCTTATGCTAGCCGGCCTTCTTGCGGCCTTTTCACAGTATTTTTGAGATTTGTCCTTTGGCGACCCGTTCATTTAAAGATCTCTCCATATGCTACCCAGACTTTTCCAACTTGTCATATGCTACTCATAGTTTTGAGACTTGTCCTTCGGCGACCCGTTCCTTTAGGAACCTGTCCTTATGATCTACAGCTTTGGCGACTCGATCTTTTAGCTGTTTGTCCTTCGGCGACCCAGTCTTTGTGTGACCTGTCCATATGGTTCAAAGTGTATTGAGACTAGTCTAGGATAAGTATAGGTCAATAAAAGAACGGGTCGCCAAAAGACAAATTTCAATAATACTGTGTACCGTGTGGGAAGGGCGCGAAAGAACCGTGTAGCATAAGGACAGGTCGCTAAATAATCGGGTCGCCAAACAACAAGTGTGAAACACCACGTTGTAGTTTAAGGACAGATCGCAGAAATACTGTGTAGCAGAAGGACAGGCAACTAAAGAAATCGGTGCGCAAAGGACAAGTCTCAAAAACACTTTGTACCATATGGACAGGTCGCAAAAAGACTGGGTCGCCGAAGGACATTCCTCTAAAACTCGGGTAGAAAAAGAACAAATCTCAAAAGTACTGTGTAGCATGTGGAAAGGCCGCAAAAAGAGAGGGTAGCAAAAGAACAGGTCACTAAATGAACGGGTCCCCAAAGGACAAGTCTCAAAAACACTTCCTACCATATGAACAATCGTAAAAATAGTACGTTGCATTAGGACACCTTGCTAAATCAACGGTTCGCCAAATACAAGTCTCGAACTCACTTTGTACCATATGAACATGTCGTAAAACTAGTCGATATTATAAGGACATCTTGCTAAAAGACAGGGTCGCCAAAGGACAAGTCTAAGAAAACGATGTAGATCATAAGGACAGAGTGCTAAAGGAACGGTTCGCTGAAGGACAAGTCTCAAAAACTATATGTAGCATATGTCAGGGTGAAAAAAGACTGAGTAGCATATATAGAGATCTTTAAATGAAGGGGTCGCCAAATGACAAATCTCAAAAATACTGTGCAGTATGTGGAGAGGCCGCAAAAATATTGGGTAGCATAAGGAGAGGTCGCTAAGAGAACGGGTCGCCAAACGACAAGTCTCGAATACACTTTATACCATATGGACAATTCGTCTATTCGTAAATCTAGCCGGTAACATAAGGACACGTTGTTAAAAGAATTGGCTGCCAGAGAACTTGTCTCACAAAGCTGTACATCATAGGAACAGGTCAATGAAAGAACGGGTCGCCAAAGGAAAAGTCTCAAAAAAACTGTTCAGCATAAAGATAGGTCGCTAAAGGAACGGGTTGCCGAAGGACAAGTCTAAAGAAGACTGTGTAGCATAAGTACAAGTCAATAAAAGAAGGGGTCGCCGACCAGTTTTAGCGACCTCTCTTTATTCTACATTCTTATTGAGACTCGTTCTTTGGCGACACTTTTTTCTAGCGGCATGTCCTACGACGAACCTTTCTTTTAACGGCCTGTCGTTCGGCGACCCCATCTTTTATTGATTTGTACTTATGCTACACAATCTTCTTTAGACTTGTCCTTTGGCAACTCGTTCCTTTAGCGACCTATCTTTATGCTGCACAGTTTTTTTGAGAATTTTCCTTTGGCGACGCGTTCTTTCATTGACCTGTTTTTATGATGTACAGCGCTGTGAGTCTAGTCTTTTGCCAGCCAATTCTTTTAACAACGTGTCCTTATGTTACCGGCTAGATTTACGAATTGATGAATTGTCCATATGGTATAAAGTGTTTTCGAGACTTGTCCTTTGGCGACCCGTTCTCTTAGCGACCTGTCCTTATGCTACCCATTATTTTTGCGGCCTCTCCATATACTGCACAGTATTTTTGAGATTTGTCATTTGGCGACCGCTTCATTTACCGATCTCTATATATGCTACTCAGTGTTTTTTCAAACTGACATATGCTACATATAGTTTTTGAGACTTGTCCTTGGGCGACGCGTTCCTTTAGCGCCCTGTCCTTATGATCTAGATCGTTTTTTTACTTGTCCTTTGGCGACCCTGTCTTTTAGCAACATGTCCTTATAATATCGACTAGTTTTACGACATGTTCATATGGTACATACTGTTTTCGAGACTTGTCCTTTGGCGAACCGTTGATTTAGCAAGGTGTCCTAATGCAGCGTACTATTTTTACGATTGTTCATATGGTAGGAAGTGTTTTTGAGACTTGTCCTTTGGCGACCCTTCCATTTAGTGACATGCCCTTTTGCTACCCTCTCTTTTTGCGGCCTTTCCACATGCTACACAGTACTTTTGAGATTTGTTCTTTTTCTACTCGAGTTTTAGAGGCCTGTCCTTCGGCTACCCAGTCTTTTTGCGACCTGTCCATATGGTACAAAGTGTTTTTGAGACTTGTCCTTTGCGCACCGATTTCTTTAGTTGCCTGTCCTTCTGCTACACAGTATTTCTGCGATCTGTCCTTAAACTACAACGTGGTGCTTCACACTTATTGTTTGGCGACCCGATTATTTAGCGACCTGTCCTTATGATCTACAACGTTTTTTTAGCAACATGTCCTTATAATATCGACTAGATTTACGACATGTTCATATGGTAGAAAGTGTTTTCGAGACTTGTCCTTTGGCGACCATTACATTTAGCAACGTTATCCTTATGTTACCTACTATTTATACGACCTGCACATATGGTACAAAGTATTTGTGAGGTTTGTCCTTTGGCGGCCAGTGCTTATTCTTCCCGGTCTTTTAGCGGCCTTTCCATATGCTGCACAGTATTTTTTGAAGAATTGTCATTTGGCGACCCGTTCTTTCAGCGATCTCTGCATATACTACGCCTATTTTTCAAACTGTCCATATGCTACTCATTATATTTGAGTCTTGTCTACTGGCGACCCGTTCTTTTAGAGACCTGTCCTTATGCTATCTGGTTTTCTATCGGCCTTTCTATATGCTACACATTATTTTTGAGATTTGTCTTTTGGAGACCCGTTCTGTTAGCAACCTGCCTTATGCTATCCGGTCCCTTTTCGGCCTTGCCACATGCTACACAGTATTTTTGAAATTTGGTTTTGGCGACCCGTTCTTTTAGAGACCTGTCCTTATGATAACCGGCCTTTTTGCTACCTTTTCATATGCTACACAGTATTTTTGAGACTTGTCCTTTGGCGACTCGATTTTTTAGCTGTCTGTCCTTCGGCGACCCAGTCTTTGTGTGACCTGTCCATATGGTTCAAAGTGTATTGAGACTAATCCTTTGGCGACCCGATCATTTAGCAACGTGTTCGTACAATATCGACTAGTTTTAGGGACCTGTCCTGATTCTAAATTTTTTTGAGACTCGTTCTTTGGCGACACTTTCTTCTGGCTTCATGTCCTACGACGAACCTTTCTTTTACCAACCTGTCGTTCGGCGACCCCTTCTTTTATTGACTTGTACTTATGCTACACAGTCTTCTTTAGACTTGTCCTTCGGCAACCCGTTCCTTTAGCGACCTAGCTTTATGGTGCACAGTTTTTTGAGACTTTTCCTTTGGCGACCCGTTCTCTTAGTGACCTGTTCTTATGATCTACATCTTTCTGAGACTAGTTCTTTGGCGGCCAATTCTTATAACAACGCGTCCTTATGTTACCGTCTAGTTTTACGAATTGTCCATATGGTATAAAATGATTTCGAGATTTGTCCTTTGGCGACCCGTTCTCTTAGCGACCTGTCCTTATGCTACAAATTCTTTTTTTGCGGCCTCTTCATATGCTGCACAGTATTTTTGAGATTTGTCCTTTGGTGTCCCGTATATTTAGCGATCTCTCCATATGCTACTTAGTCTTTTTTCAACCTGTGAATTTGCTACTCATATTGTTTGAGACTTGTCCATTGGCGACCCGTTCTCTTTGCGACCTGTCCTTATGCTACCCAGTCTTTTTGCGGCCTCTCCATATGCTGCACAGTATTTTTGGGATTTGTCGTTTGACGACCCCTTCATTTAGCGATCTCTCCATACGCTACTCAGTCTTTTTTCAACCTGTCGTATGTTATATATAGTTTTTGAGACTTGTCCTTGGGCGACCCGTTTCTTTAACGACCTGTCCATTTGATCTAGAGCGATTTATTAGACTTGTCCTTTGGCGACCCTTTCTTTTAGTATCATATCCTTATAATATCGACTAGTTTTACGACATGTTCATATGGTACAAAGTGTTTTCGAGACTTGTCCTTTTGCGACCCGTTCATTTAGCAAGGTGTCCTAATGGAACGTACTATTTTTAAGATTGTTCATATGTAGAAAGTGTTTTTGAGACTTGTCGTTTGGCGACCCGTTGTTTTAGCGACCAGTGCTTATGTTACGTTGTTTCTTGCGGCCTTTCCATATGCCACACTGACTTTGTGAGACTTATCCTTTGGAGTCCAAATCTTTTAGCGTCTTGTCCTTGTGCTACCCAGTCTTCTTGCAGCCTTTGCATATGCTACACAGTATTTTTGCGAATATTCCTTTGGCGACCCGTTCATTTGGCGATCTCTCCATATGATACACAGTCTTCTTTCAACCTGTCCATATGCTACTCATTGTTTTTTAGATTTGCCCTTGGGCGAACCGTTCTTTAACGACCACTCCTTATGATCTACAGCCCTTTTGAGACTAGTCCTTTGGCGACCGTTTCTTTAAGCAACGTGTACTTATGCTACCGACTAGTTTTGCGACCTGCCCACATGATACAAAGTGTTTTCGAGACCTGTCCTTCGACTAACCTTCCCCTTAGCGACCTGTCCCTATGTTACCGAGTCCTCCTGCGGCCTTCCATATGCTATACAGTATTATTGAGATTTGTCTTTTGGCGACGCTTTCTTTTAATGACCTAGAATTATGCTACTCAGTCTTCTTGAGACTTGTCCTTTAGGGAACAGTTCTTTTAGTGACCTGTCATTACGATCTACAGCCCTTTTGAGACTAGTCCTTTGGCGACCCTTTAAATTAAGCAACGTGTCCGTATGCTACCGACTAGTTTTGCGACCTGTCCATATGGTACAAAGTGTTTTCGAGAGTTGTCGTTTGACGACCCTTTCTCTTAGCGACCTGTCCCTACGTTAGCCAACCTCTTGCGGCCTTTCCATATGCTGCACAGTATTTTTGAGATTTTTCCTTTTTCGACCCGTTCATTTAGCGATCTCTCCATATGTTACCCAGACTTTTTTCAAGATGTCATATGCTACTCACAGTTTTTGAGACTTGTCCTTGGGCGAGCAGTTCCTTTAGGGACCTGTCCTTATGATCTACAGCGTTTTGAGACTTGTTGTTTGGCGACCCGTTGTTTTAGCGATCAGTCCTTATGTTACGATGTTTCTTGCGGCCTCTTCTTATGCTACACAGACTTTGAGAGACTTATCCTTTGGAGTCCCAAACTTTTAGCGTCTTGTCATTGTGCTACCCGGTCTTTTTGCGGCCTTTGCATATGCTACACAGTATTTTTGATAATATTCCTTTGGCGGCCCTTTCATTTGGCAATCTCTCCATATCATACAGAGTTTTCTTTCAACTTGTCCATATGCTACTCATTGTTTTTTAGACTAGTCCTTGGGCAACCCGTTCCTTTAAAGACCTGTCCTTATGATCTACAACCCTTTTGAGACTAGTCCATTGGCGACCCTTTCTTTAAGCAACGTGTCCTTAAGCTACCGACTAGTTTTGTGACCTGTCCATATGGTACAAAGTATTTTCGAGACCTGTCCTTTGACGACCTGTTCTCTTAGCCACTTGTCCCTATGTTACCCAGTCCTCTTGCGGGCTTTCCATATGCTGCACAGTATTTTTGAGATTTGTCCGTTTGCGACCCGTTCATTTAGCGATCTCTCAATATGCTACCAAGTATTTTTCCAACTTGTCATATGCTACTCATAGTTTTTGAGACTTGTCCTTGCGCGACCCGTTCCTTTAGGTACCTGTCCTTTTGATCTACAGCGTTTTTTAGCAACATGCCTTTATAATATCGACTAGATTTACGACATGTTCGTAAGGTAGAAAGTGTTTTCGAGACCTGTCCTTTGGCGACCATTTCTTTTAGCAACGTGTCCTTATGTTACCAACTATTTATATGACCTGCACATATGTTACAAAGTATTTGTGAGGTTTGTCCTTTGGCGGCCAGTCCTTATGCTTCCCGGTGTTTTAGCGGCCTTTCCATATGCTGCACAGTATTTTTGACGACCCGTTCTTTTAGCGATCTCTGGATATACTACGCCGTCTTTTTCAAACTGTCCATATGCTACTCATTATTTTTGAGTCTTGTCCCCTGGCGACCCGTTCTTTTAGAGACTCATCCTTATGCTATCTGGTCTTATATCAGCCATTCCATAAGCTACACAATATTTTTGAGATATGTATTTTGGCGACCCGTTTTTAGCAACCTGCCCTTATGCTACCCGGTCACTTTTCGGCCTTTCCACATGGTACACAGTATTTTTGGAATTTGGATTTGGCGACCCGTTCTTTTAGCGACCTGTCTTTATAATAACTGGCCTTTTTGCTACCTTTTCATATGCTACACAGTATTTTTGAGACTTGTCCTTTGGCGACCCGTTCTTTTATTGACAAAGAATTATGCTACACAGTCTTCTTGAGATTTTTCAATTGGCGAACAATTCTTCTAGTGACCTGTCTATAAGATCTACAGCTTTTTGAGACTTGTCGTTTGGCGACGCGCTGTTTTAGCGACCAGTCCTTATGTTACGCTGTATCTTGCGGCCTTCCCTTATGCTACACAGATTTTGAGAGACTTATCCTTTGGAGACCCAATCTTTTAGCGTCTTGTCCTTGTGCTACCCGGTCCTTTCCATATGCTGCACAGCATTTTTGAAGAATTGTCATTTGTCGACCCGTTCTTTAGCAACCTGCCTTTATGCTACCCGGTCCCTTTTCGGCCTTTCCACATTCTACACAGTATTTTTGAAATTGGGTTTTTGGCGACCCGTTCTTCTAGCGACCTGTCTTTATAATAACCGGCCTTTTGCTACCTTTTCATATGCTACACAGTATTTTTGAGACTTGTCCTTTGGCGACTCAATCATCTAGCTGCCTGTCCTTCGGCCACCCAGTATTTGTGTGACCTGTCCATATGGTTCAAAGTGTATTGAGACTTGTCCTTTGGCGACCCGTTCATTTAGCAACGTGTCCGTATAATATCGACCAGTTTTAGCGACCTCTCTTTATTCTACATTCTTATTGAGACTCGTTCTTTGGCGACACTTTCTTCTAGCGGCATGTCCTACGACGAACCTTTCTTTTAACGGCCTGTCGTTCGGCGACCCCTTCTTTTATTGATTTGTACTTATGCTACACCGTCTTCTTTAGATTTGTCCTTTGGCAACCCTTTCCTTTAGCGACCTATCTTTATGCTGCACAGTTTTTTGAGACTTTTCCTTTGGCGACCCGTTCTTTCAGTGACCTGTTCCTATGATGTACAGCTTTGTGAGACTAGTCCTTTGGCAGCCAATTCTTTTAACAACGTGTCCTTATGTTACCGGCTAGTTTTACGAATTGTCCATATGGTATAAAGTGTTTTCGAGACTTGTCCTTTGGCGACCCGTTCATTTAGCGATCTCTCCATATGCTACTTAGTCTTTTTTGAACCTGTCGATTTGCTACTCATATTTTTTGAGACTTGTCCTTGGGCGACCATTTCCTTTATCGCCCTGTCCTTATGATCTAGAGCGTTTTTTAGACTTGTCCTTTAGCGACCCTGTCTTTTAGCAACATGTCCTTATAATATCGACTATTTTTACTACATGTTCATATGATACAAAGTCTTTTCGAGACTTGTCCTTTGGCGAACAGTTGATTTAGCAAGGTGTCCTAATGCAACGTACTATTTTTACGATTGTTCATATGGTAGAAAGTGTTTTTGAGACTTGTCGTTTGGTGACCCGTTCTTTTACCGACCTGTGTTTATGTTAACCTGTCTTCTTGCGGCCTTTCCACATGCTACACAGTACTTTTGAGATTCGTTCTTTTTCGACTCGATTTGTAGAGGCCTGTCCTTCGGCGACCCAGTCTTTTGCGACCTGTCCATATAGCAACTTGTCATATGCTACTCATAGTTTTTGAGATTTGTCGTTGGGCGACCCGTTCCTTTAGGGACCTGTCCTTATGATCTACAGCGTTTTGAGACTTGTCGTTTTACGACCCGTTGTTTTAGCGACCAGTCCTTATGTTACGCTGTTTCTTGCGGCCTTTCCTTATGCTACACAGACATTGAGAGACTTATCCTTTGCAGTCCCAATCTTTTAGCGTCTTGTCCTTGTGCTACCCGGTCTTTTGGCAGCCTTTGCATATGCTACACAGTATTTTTGAAAATATTCCTTTGGCGACCCGTTCATTTGGCGATCTCTGCATATCATACACAGTTTTCTTTCAACATGTCCATATGCTACTCATTGTTTTTTAGACTTGTCCTTGGGCGACCGTTCCTCTAAAGCCATGTCCGTATGATCTACAACCCTTTTGAGACTAGTCCTTTGGCGACCCTTTCTTTAAGCAAAGTGTCCTTATGCTATCGACTAGTTTTAGCGACCTGTCTTTATTCTACATTCTTTTTGAGACTTGTTCTTTGGCGACACTTTCTTCTAGCGGCATATCCTTCGACAAACCTTTCTTTTAACGGCCAGTCGTTCGGCGACCCCTTCTTTTATTGATTTGTACTTATGCTACACAGTCTTCTTTAGACTTGTCCTTTGGCAACTCGTTCCTTTAGCGACCTATCTTTATGCTGCACAGTTTTTTTGAGAATTTTCCTTTGGCGACGCGTTCTTTCATTGACCTGTTTTTATGATGTACAGCGCTGTGAGTCTAGTCCTTTGCCAGCCAATTCTTTTAACAACGTGTCCTTATGTTACCGGCTAGATTTACGAATTGATGAATTGTCCATATGGTATAAAGTGTTTTCGAGACTTGTCCTTTGGCGACCCGTTCTCTTAGCGACCTGTCCTTATGCTACCCATTATTTTTGCGGCCTCTCCATATACTGCACAGTATTTTTGAGATTTGTCATTTGGCGACCGCTTCATTTACCGATCTCTATATATGCTACTCAGTGTTTTTCAAACTGACATATGCTACATATAGTTTTTGAGACTTGTCCTTGGGCGACGCGTTCCTTTAGCGCCCTGTCCTTATGATCTAGATCGTTTTTTTACTTGTCCTTTGGCGACCCTGTCTTTTAGCAACATGTCCTTATAATATCGACTAGTTTTACGACATGTTCATATGGTACATACTGTTTTCGAGACTTGTCCTTTGGCGAACCTTTGATTTAGCAAGGTGTCCTAATGCAGCGTACTATTTTTACGATTGTTCATATGGTAGGAAGTGTTTTTGAGACTTGTCCTTTGGCGACCCTTCCATTTAGTGACATGCCCTTTTGCTACCCTCTCTTTTTGCGGCCTTTCCACATGCTACACAGTACTTTTGAGATTTGTTCTTTTTCTACTCGAGTTTTAGAGGCCTGTCCTTCGGCTACCCAGTCTTTTTGCGACCTGTCCATATGGTACAAAGTGTTTTTGAGACTTGTCCTTTGCGCACCGATTTCTTTAGTTGCCTGTCCTTCTGCTACACAGTATTTCTGCGATCTGTCCTTAAACTACAACGTGGTGCTTCACACTTATTGTTTGGCGACCCGATTATTTAGCGACCTGTCCTTATGATCTACAACGTTTTTTTAGCAACATGTCCTTATAATATCGACTAGATTTACGACATGTTCATATGGTAGAAAGTGTTTTCGAGACTTGTCCTTTGGCGACCATTACATTTAGCAACGTTATCCTTATGTTACCTACTATTTATACGACCTGCACATATGGTACAAAGTATTTGTGAGGTTTGTCCTTTGGCGGCCAGTGCTTATTCTTCCCGGTCTTTTAGCGGCCTTTCCATATGCTGCACAGTATTTTTTGAAGAATTGTCATTTGGCGACCCGTTCTTTCAGCGATCTCTGCATATACTACGCCTATTTTTCAAACTGTCCATATGCTACTCATTATATTTGAGTCTTGTCTACTGGCGACCCGTTCTTTTAGAGACCTGTCCTTATGCTATCTGGTTTTCTATCGGCCTTTCTATATGCTACACATTATTTTTGAGATTTGTCTTTTGGAGACCCGTTCTTTTAGCAACCTGCCTTATGCTATCCGGTCCCTTTTCGGCCTTGCCACATGCTACACAGTATTTTTGAAATTTGGTTTTGGCGACCCGTTCTTTTAGAGACCTGTCCTTATGATAACCGGCCTTTTTGCTACCTTTTCATATGCTACACAGTATTTTTGAGACTTGTCCTTTGGCGACTCGATTTTTTAGCTGTCTGTCCTTCGGCGACCCAGTCTTTGTGTGACCTGTCCATATGGTTCAAAGTGTATTGAGACTAATCCTTTGGCGACCCGATCATTTAGCAACGTGTTCGTACAATATCGACTAGTTTTAGGGACCTGTCCTGATTCTAAATTTTTTTGAGACTCGTTCTTTGGCGACACTTTCTTCTGGCTTCATGTCCTACGACGAACCTTTCTTTTACCAACCTGTCGTTCGGCGACCCCTTCTTTTATTGACTTGTACTTATGCTACACAGTCTTCTTTAGACTTGTCCTTCGGCAACCCGTTCCTTTAGCGACCTAGCTTTATGGTGCACAGTTTTTTGAGACTTTTCCTTTGGCGACCCGTTCTCTTAGTGACCTGTTCTTATGATCTACATCTTTCTGAGACTAGTTCTTTGGCGGCCAATTCTTATAACAACGCGTCCTTATGTTACCGTCTAGTTTTACGAATTGTCCATATGGTATAAAATGATTTCGAGATTTGTCCTTTGGCGACCCGTTCTCTTAGCGACCTGTCCTTATGCTACAAATTCTTTTTTTGCGGCCTCTTCATATGCTGCACAGTATTTTTGAGATTTGTCCTTTGGTGTCCCGTATATTTAGCGATCTCTCCATATGCTACTTAGTCTTTTTTCAACCTGTGAATTTGCTACTCATATTGTTTGAGACTTGTCCATTGGCGACCCGTTCTCTTTGCGACCTGTCCTTATGCTACCCAGTCTTTTTGCGGCCTCTCCATATGCTGCACAGTATTTTTGGGATTTGTCGTTTGACGACCCCTTCATTTAGCGATCTCTCCATACGCTACTCAGTCTTTTTTCAACCTGTCGTATGTTATATATAGTTTTTGAGACTTGTCCTTGGGCGACCCGTTTCTTTAACGACCTGTCCATTTGATCTAGAGCGATTTATTAGACTTGTCCTTTGGCGACCCTTTCTTTTAGTATCATATCCTTATAATATCGACTAGTTTTACGACATGTTCATATGGTACAAAGTGTTTTCGAGATTTGTCCTTTTGCGACCCGTTCATTTAGCAAGGTGTCCTAATGGAACGTACTATTTTTAAGATTGTTCATATGTAGAAAGTGTTTTTGAGTTTTGTCGTTTGGCGACCCGTTGTTTTAGCGACCAGTGCTTATGTTACGTTGTTTCTTGCGGCCTTTCCATATGCCACACTGACTTTGTGAGACTTATCCTTTGGAGTCCAAATCTTTTAGCGTCTTGTCCTTGTGCTACCCAGTCTTCTTGCAGCCTTTGCATATGCTACACAGTATTTTTGCGAATATTCCTTTGGCGACCCGTTCATTTGGCGATCTCTCCATATGATACACAGTCTTCTTTCAACCTGTCCATATGCTACTCATTGTTTTTTAGATTTGCCCTTGGGCGAACCGTTCTTTAACGACCACTCCTTATGATCTACAGCCCTTTTGAGACTAGTCCTTTGGCGACCGTTTCTTTAAGCAACGTGTACTTATGCTACCGACTAGTTTTGCGACCTGCCCACATGATACAAAGTGTTTTCGAGACCTGTCCTTCGACTAACCTTCCCCTTAGCGACCTGTCCCTATGTTACCGAGTCCTCCTGCGGCCTTCCATATGCTATACAGTATTATTGAGATTTGTCTTTTGGCGACGCTTTCTTTTAATGACCTAGAATTATGCTACTCAGTCTTCTTGAGACTTGTCCTTTAGGGAACAGTTCTTTTAGTGACCTGTCATTACGATCTACAGCCCTTTTGAGACTAGTCCTTTGGCGACCCTTTAAATTAAGCAACGTGTCCGTATGCTACCGACTAGTTTTGCGACCTGTCCATATGGTACAAAGTGTTTTCGAGAGTTGTCGTTTGACGACCCTTTCTCTTAGCGACCTGTCCCTACGTTAGCCAACCTCTTGCGGCCTTTCCATATGCTGCACAGTATTTTTGAGATTTTTCCTTTTTCGACCCGTTCATTTAGCGATCTCTCCATATGTTACCCAGACTTTTTTCAAGATGTCATATGCTACTCACAGTTTTTGAGACTTGTCCTTGGGCGAGCAGTTCCTTTAGGGACCTGTCCTTATGATCTACAGCGTTTTGA
Organism: Lepisma saccharinum; assembly: GCF_977018435.1. Taxonomy (NCBI): domain Eukaryota; kingdom Metazoa; phylum Arthropoda; class Insecta; order Zygentoma; family Lepismatidae; genus Lepisma; species Lepisma saccharinum. Next base: position 43,940 of record NW_028143239.1, on the reverse strand, counting down.
GACTTGTTGTTTGGCGACCCGTTGTTTTAGCGATCAGTCCTTATGTTACGATGTTTCTTGCGGCCTCTTCTTATGCTACACAGACTTTGAGAGACTTATCCTTTGGAGTCCCAAACTTTTAGCGTCTTGTCATTGTGCTACCCGGTCTTTTTGCGGCCTTTGCATATGCTACACAGTATTTTTGATAATATTCCTTTGGCGGCCCTTTCATTTGGCAATCTCTCCATATCATACAGAGTTTTCTTTCAACTTGTCCATATGCTACTCATTGTTTTTTAGACTAGTCCTTGGGCAACCCGTTCCTTTAAAGACCTGTCCTTATGATCTACAACCCTTTTGAGACTAGTCCATTGGCGACCCTTTCTTTAAGCAACGTGTCCTTAAGCTACCGACTAGTTTTGTGACCTGTCCATATGGTACAAAGTATTTTCGAGACCTGTCCTTTGACGACCTGTTCTCTTAGCCACTTGTCCCTATGTTACCCAGTCCTCTTGCGGGCTTTCCATATGCTGCACAGTATTTTTGAGATTTGTCCGTTTGCGACCCGTTCATTTAGCGATCTCTCAATATGCTACCAAGTATTTTTCCAACTTGTCATATGCTACTCATAGTTTTTGAGACTTGTCCTTGCGCGACCCGTTCCTTTAGGTACCTGTCCTTTTGATCTACAGCGTTTTTTAGCAACATGCCTTTATAATATCGACTAGATTTACGACATGTTCGTAAGGTAGAAAGTGTTTTCGAGACCTGTCCTTTGGCGACCATTTCTTTTAGCAACGTGTCCTTATGTTACCAACTATTTATATGACCTGCACATATGTTACAAAGTATTTGTGAGGTTTGTCCTTTGGCGGCCAGTCCTTATGCTTCCCGGTGTTTTAGCGGCCTTTCCATATGCTGCACAGTATTTTTGACGACCCGTTCTTTTAGCGATCTCTGGATATACTACGCCGTCTTTTTCAAACTGTCCATATGCTACTCATTATTTTTGAGTCTTGTCCCCTGGCGACCCGTTCTTTTAGAGACTCATCCTTATGCTATCTGGTCTTATATCAGCCATTCCATAAGCTACACAATATTTTTGAGATATGTATTTTGGCGACCCGTTTTTAGCAACCTGCCCTTATGCTACCCGGTCACTTTTCGGCCTTTCCACATGGTACACAGTATTTTTGGAATTTGGATTTGGCGACCCGTTCTTTTAGCGACCTGTCTTTATAATAACTGGCCTTTTTGCTACCTTTTCATATGCTACACAGTATTTTTGAGACTTGTCCTTTGGCGACCCGTTCTTTTATTGACAAAGAATTATGCTACACAGTCTTCTTGAGATTTTTCAATTGGCGAACAATTCTTCTAGTGACCTGTCTATAAGATCTACAGCTTTTTGAGACTTGTCGTTTGGCGACGCGCTGTTTTAGCGACCAGTCCTTATGTTACGCTGTATCTTGCGGCCTTCCCTTATGCTACACAGATTTTGAGAGACTTATCCTTTGGAGACCCAATCTTTTAGCGTCTTGTCCTTGTGCTACCCGGTCCTTTCCATATGCTGCACAGCATTTTTGAAGAATTGTCATTTGTCGACCCGTTCTTTAGCAACCTGCCTTTATGCTACCCGGTCCCTTTTCGGCCTTTCCACATTCTACACAGTATTTTTGAAATTGGGTTTTTGGCGACCCGTTCTTCTAGCGACCTGTCTTTATAATAACCGGCCTTTTGCTACCTTTTCATATGCTACACAGTATTTTTGAGACTTGTCCTTTGGCGACTCAATCATCTAGCTGCCTGTCCTTCGGCCACCCAGTATTTGTGTGACCTGTCCATATGGTTCAAAGTGTATTGAGACTTGTCCTTTGGCGACCCGTTCATTTAGCAACGTGTCCGTATAATATCGACCAGTTTTAGCGACCTCTCTTTATTCTACATTCTTATTGAGACTCGTTCTTTGGCGACACTTTCTTCTAGCGGCATGTCCTACGACGAACCTTTCTTTTAACGGCCTGTCGTTCGGCGACCCCTTCTTTTATTGATTTGTACTTATGCTACACCGTCTTCTTTAGATTTGTCCTTTGGCAACCCTTTCCTTTAGCGACCTATCTTTATGCTGCACAGTTTTTTGAGACTTTTCCTTTGGCGACCCGTTCTTTCAGTGACCTGTTCCTATGATGTACAGCTTTGTGAGACTAGTCCTTTGGCAGCCAATTCTTTTAACAACGTGTCCTTATGTTACCGGCTAGTTTTACGAATTGTCCATATGGTATAAAGTGTTTTCGAGACTTGTCCTTTGGCGACCCGTTCATTTAGCGATCTCTCCATATGCTACTTAGTCTTTTTTGAACCTGTCGATTTGCTACTCATATTTTTTGAGACTTGTCCTTGGGCGACCATTTCCTTTATCGCCCTGTCCTTATGATCTAGAGCGTTTTTTAGACTTGTCCTTTAGCGACCCTGTCTTTTAGCAACATGTCCTTATAATATCGACTATTTTTACTACATGTTCATATGATACAAAGTCTTTTCGAGACTTGTCCTTTGGCGAACAGTTGATTTAGCAAGGTGTCCTAATGCAACGTACTATTTTTACGATTGTTCATATGGTAGAAAGTGTTTTTGAGACTTGTCGTTTGGCGACCCGTTCTTTTACCGACCTGTGTTTATGTTAACCTGTCTTCTTGCGGCCTTTCCACATGCTACACAGTACTTTTGAGATTCGTTCTTTTTCGACTCGATTTGTAGAGTCCTGTCCTTCGGCGACCCAGTCTTTTGCGACCTGTCCATATAGCAACTTGTCATATGCTACTCATAGTTTTTGAGATTTGTCGTTGGGCGACCCGTTCCTTTAGGGACCTGTCCTTATGATCTACAGCGTTTTGAGACTTGTCGTTTTACGACCCGTTGTTTTAGCGACCAGTCCTTATGTTACGCTGTTTCTTGCGGCCTTTCCTTATGCTACACAGACATTGAGAGACTTATCCTTTGCAGTCCCAATCTTTTAGCGTCTTGTCCTTGTGCTACCCGGTCTTTTGGCAGCCTTTGCATATGCTACACAGTATTTTTGAGAATATTCCTTTGGCGACCCGTTCATTTGGCGATCTCTGCATATCATACACAGTTTTCTTTCAACATGTCCATATGCTACTCATTGTTTTTTAGACTTGTCCTTGGGCGACCGTTCCTCTAAAGCCATGTCCGTATGATCTACAACCCTTTTGAGACTAGTCCTTTGGCGACCCTTTCTTTAAGCAAAGTGTCCTTATGCTATCGACTAGTTTTAGCGACCTGTTTTATTCTACATTCTTTTTGAGACTTGTTCTTTGGCGACACTTTCTTCTAGCGGCATATCCTTCGACAAACCTTTCTTTTAACGGCCAGTCGTTCGGCGACCCCTTCTTTTATTGATTTGTACTTATGCTACACAGTCTTCTTTAGACTTGTCCTTTGGCAACTCGTTCCTTTAGCGACCTATCTTTATGCTGCACAGTTTTTTTGAGAATTTTCCTTTGGCGACGCGTTCTTTCATTGACCTGTTTTTATGATGTACAGCGCTGTGAGTCTAGTCCTTTGCCAGCCAATTCTTTTAACAACGTGTCCTTATGTTACCGGCTAGATTTACGAATTGATGAATTGTCCATATGGTATAAAGTGTTTTCGAGACTTGTCCTTTGGCGACCCGTTCTCTTAGCGACCTGTCCTTATGCTACCCATTATTTTTGCGGCCTCTCCATATACTGCACAGTATTTTTGAGATTTGTCATTTGGCGACCGCTTCATTTACCGATCCCTATATATGCTACTCAGTGTTTTTCAAACTGACATATGCTACATATAGTTTTTGAGACTTGTCCTTGGGCGACGCGTTCCTTTAGCGCCCTGTCCTTATGATCTAGATCGTTTTTTTACTTGTCCTTTGGCGACCCTGTCTTTTAGCAACATGTCCTTATAATATCGACTAGTTTTACGACATGTTCATATGGTACATACTGTTTTCGAGACTTGTCCTTTGGCGAACCTTTGATTTAGCAAGGTGTCCTAATGCAGCGTACTATTTTTACGATTGTTCATATGGTAGGAAGTGTTTTTGAGACTTGTCCTTTGGCGACCCTTCCATTTAGTGACATGCCCTTTTGCTACCCTCTCTTTTTGCGGCCTTTCCACATGCTACACAGTACTTTTGAGATTTGTTCTTTTTCTACTCGAGTTTTAGAGGCCTGTCCTTCGGCTACCCAGTCTTTTTGCGACCTGTCCATATGGTACAAAGTGTTTTTGAGACTTGTCCTTTGCGCACCGATTTCTTTAGTTGCCTGTCCTTCTGCTACACAGTATTTCTGCGATCTGTCCTTAAACTACAACGTGGTGCTTCACACTTATTGTTTGGCGACCCGATTATTTAGCGACCTGTCCTTATGATCTACAACGTTTTTTTAGCAACATGTCCTTATAATATCGACTAGATTTACGACATGTTCATATGGTAGAAAGTGTTTTCGAGACTTGTCCTTTGGCGACCATTACATTTAGCAACGTTATCCTTATGTTACCTACTATTTATACGACCTGCACATATGGTACAAAGTATTTGTGAGGTTTGTCCTTTGGCGGCCAGTGCTTATTCTTCCCGGTCTTTTAGCGGCCTTTCCATATGCTGCACAGTATTTTTTGAAGAATTGTCATTTGGCGACCCGTTCTTTCAGCGATCTCTGCATATACTACGCCTATTTTTCAAACTGTCCATATGCTACTCATTATATTTGAGTCTTGTCTACTGGCGACCCGTTCTTTTAGAGACCTGTCCTTATGCTATCTGGTTTTCTATCGGCCTTTCTATATGCTACACATTATTTTTGAGATTTGTCTTTTGGAGACCCGTTCTTTTAGCAACCTGCCTTATGCTACCCGGTCCCTTTTCGGCCTTGCCACATGCTACACAGTATTTTTGAAATTTGGTTTTGGCGACCCGTTCTTTTAGAGACCTGTCCTTATGATAACCGGCCTTTTTGCTACCTTTTCATATGCTACACAGTATTTTTGAGACTTGTCCTTTGGCGACTCGATTTTTTAGCTATCTGTCCTTCGGCGACCCAGTCTTTGTGTGACCTGTCCATATGGTTCAAAGTGTATTGAGACTAATCCTTTGGCGACCCGATCATTTAGCAACGTGTTCGTACAATATCGACTAGTTTTAGGGACCTGTCCTGATTCTAAATTTTTTTGAGACTCGTTCTTTGGCGACACTTTCTTCTGGCTTCATGTCCTACGACGAACCTTTCTTTTACCAACCTGTCGTTCGGCGACCCCTTCTTTTATTGACTTGTACTTATGCTACACAGTCTTCTTTAGACTTGTCCTTCGGCAACCCGTTCCTTTAGCGACCTAGCTTTATGGTGCACAGTTTTTTGAGACTTTTCCTTTGGCGACCCGTTCTCTTAGTGACCTGTTCTTATGATCTACATCTTTCTGAGACTAGTTCTTTGGCGGCCAATTCTTATAACAACGCGTCCTTATGTTACCGTCTAGTTTTACGAATTGTCCATATGGTATAAAATGATTTCGAGATTTGTCCTTTGGCGACCCGTTCTCTTAGCGACCTGTCCTTATGCTACAAATTCTTTTTTTGCGGCCTCTTCATATGCTGCACAGTATTTTTGAGATTTGTCCTTTGGTGTCCCGTATATTTAGCGATCTCTCCATATGCTACTTAGTCTTTTTTCAACCTGTGAATTTGCTACTCATATTGTTTGAGACTTGTCCATTGGCGACCCGTTCTCTTTGCGACCTGTCCTTATGCTACCCAGTCTTTTTGCGGCCTCTCCATATGCTGCACAGTATTTTTGGGATTTGTCGTTTGACGACCCCTTCATTTAGCGATCTCTCCATACGCTACTCAGTCTTTTTTCAACCTGTCGTATGTTATATATAGTTTTTGAGACTTGTCCTTGGGCGACCCGTTTCTTTAACGACCTGTCCATATGATCTAGAGCGATTTATTAGACTTGTCCTTTGGCGACCCTTTCTTTTAGTATCATATCCTTATAATATCGACTAGTTTTACGACATGTTCATATGGTACAAAGTGTTTTCGAGACTTGTCCTTTTGCGACCCGTTCATTTAGCAAGGTGTCCTAATGGAACGTACTATTTTTAAGATTGTTCATATGTAGAAAGTGTTTTTGAGACTTGTCGTTTGGCGACCCGTTGTTTTAGCGACCAGTGCTTATGTTACGTTGTTTCTTGCGGCCTTTCCATATGCCACACTGACTTTGTGAGACTTATCCTTTGGAGTCCAAATCTTTTAGCGTCTTGTCCTTGTGCTACCCAGTCTTCTTGCAGCCTTTGCATATGCTACACAGTATTTTTGAGAATATTCCTTTGGCGACCCGTTCATTTGGCGATCTCTCCATATGATACACAGTCTTCTTTCAACCTGTCCATATGCTACTCATTGTTTTTTAGATTTGCCCTTGGGCGAACCGTTCTTTAACGACCACTCCTTATGATCTACAGCCCTTTTGAGACTAGTCCTTTGGCGACCGTTTCTTTAAGCAACGTGTACTTATGCTACCGACAAGTTTTGCGACCTGCCCACATGATACAAAGTGTTTTCGAGACCTGTCCTTCGACTAACCTTCCCCTTAGCGACCTGTCCCTATGTTACCGAGTCCTCCTGCGGCCTTCCATATGCTATACAGTATTATTGAGATTTGTCTTTTGGCGACGCTTTCTTTTAATGACCTAGAATTATGCTACTCAGTCTTCTTGAGACTTGTCCTTTAGGGAACAGTTCTTTTAGTGACCTGTCATTACGATCTACAGCCCTTTTGAGACTAGTCCTTTGGCGACCCTTTAAATTAAGCAACGTGTCCGTATGCTACCGACTAGTTTTGCGACCTGTCCATATGGTACAAAGTGTTTTCGAGAGTTGTCGTTTGACGACCCTTTCTCTTAGCGACCTGTCCCTACGTTAGCCAACCTCTTGCGGCCTTTCCATATGCTGCACAGTATTTTTGAGATTTTTCCTTTTTCGACCCGTTCATTTAGCGATCTCTCCATATGTTACCCAGACTTTTTTCAAGATGTCATATGCTACTCACAGTTTTTGAGACTTGTCCTTGGGCGAGCAGTTCCTTTAGGGACCTGTCCTTATGATCTACAGCGTTTTGAGACTTGTTGTTTGGCGACCCGTTGTTTTAGCGATCAGTCCTTATGTTACGATGTTTCTTGCGGCCTCTTCTTATGCTACACAGACTTTGAGAGACTTATCCTTTGGAGTCCCAAACTTTTAGCGTCTTGTCATTGTGCTACCCGGTCTTTTTGCGGCCTTTGCATATGCTACACAGTATTTTTGATAATATTCCTTTGGCGGCCCTTTCATTTGGCAATCTCTCCATATCATACAGAGTTTTCTTTCAACTTGTCCATATGCTACTCATTGTTTTTTAGACTAGTCCTTGGGCAACCCGTTCCTTTAAAGACCTGTCCTTATGATCTACAACCCTTTTGAGACTAGTCCATTGGCGACCCTTTCTTTAAGCAACGTGTCCTTAAGCTACCGACTAGTTTTGTGACCTGTCCATATGGTACAAAGTATTTTCGAGACCTGTCCTTTGACGACCTGTTCTCTTAGCCACTTGTCCCTATGTTACCCAGTCCTCTTGCGGGCTTTCCATATGCTGCACAGTATTTTTGAGATTTGTCCGTTTGCGACCCGTTCATTTAGCGATCTCTCAATATGCTACCAAGTATTTTTCCAACTTGTCATATGCTACTCATAGTTTTTGAGACTTGTCCTTGCGCGACCCGTTCCTTTAGGTACCTGTCCTTTTGATCTACAGCGTTTTTTAGCAACATGCCTTTATAATATCGACTAGATTTACGACATGTTCGTAAGGTAGAAAGTGTTTTCGAGACCTGTCCTTTGGCGACCATTTCTTTTAGCAACGTGTCCTTATGTTACCAACTATTTATATGACCTGCACATATGTTACAAAGTATTTGTGAGGTTTGTCCTTTGGCGGCCAGTCCTTATGCTTCCCGGTGTTTTAGCGGCCTTTCCATATGCTGCACAGTATTTTTGACGACCCGTTCTTTTAGCGATCTCTGGATATACTACGCCGTCTTTTTCAAACTGTCCATATGCTACTCATTATTTTTGAGTCTTGTCCCCTGGCGACCCGTTCTTTTAGAGACTCATCCTTATGCTATCTGGTCTTATATCAGCCATTCCATAAGCTACACAATATTTTTGAGATATGTATTTTGGCGACCCGTTTTTAGCAACCTGCCCTTATGCTACCCGGTCACTTTTCGGCCTTTCCACATGGTACACAGTATTTTTGGAATTTGGATTTGGCGACCCGTTCTTTTAGCGACCTGTCTTTATAATAACTGGCCTTTTTGCTACCTTTTCATATGCTACACAGTATTTTTGAGACTTGTCCTTTGGCGACCCGTTCTTTTATTGACAAAGAATTATGCTACACAGTCTTCTTGAGATTTTTCAATTGGCGAACAATTCTTCTAGTGACCTGTCTATAAGATCTACAGCTTTTTGAGACTTGTCGTTTGGCGACGCGCTGTTTTAGCGACCAGTCCTTATGTTACGCTGTATCTTGCGGCCTTCCCTTATGCTACACAGATTTTGAGAGACTTATCCTTTGGAGACCCAATCTTTTAGCGTCTTGTCCTTGTGCTACCCGGTCCTTTCCATATGCTGCACAGCATTTTTGAAGAATTGTCATTTGTCGACCCGTTCTTTAGCAACCTGCCTTTATGCTACCCGGTCCCTTTTCGGCCTTTCCACATTCTACACAGTATTTTTGAAATTGGGTTTTTGGCGACCCGTTCTTCTAGCGACCTGTCTTTATAATAACCGGCCTTTTGCTACCTTTTCATATGCTACACAGTATTTTTGAGACTTGTCCTTTGGTGACTCAATCATCTAGCTGCCTGTCCTTCGGCCACCCAGTATTTGTGTGACCTGTCCATATGGTTCAAAGTGTATTGAGACTTGTCCTTTGGCGACCCGTTCATTTAGCAACGTGTCCGTATAATATCGACCAATTTTAGCGACCTCTCTTTATTCTACATTCTTATTGAGACTCGTTCTTTGGCGACACTTTCTTCTAGCGGCATGTCCTACGACGAACCTTTCTTTTAACGGCCTGTCGTTCGGCGACCCCTTCTTTTATTGATTTGTACTTATGCTACACCGTCTTCTTTAGATTTGTCCTTTGGCAACCCTTTCCTTTAGCGACCTATCTTTATGCTGCACAGTTTTTTGAGACTTTTCCTTTGGCGACCCGTTCTTTCAGTGACCTGTTCCTATGATGTACAGCTTTGTGAGACTAGTCCTTTGGCAGCCAATTCTTTTAACAACGTGTCCTTATGTTACCGGCTAGTTTTACGAATTGTCCATATGGTATAAAGTGTTTTCGAGACTTGTCCTTTGGCGACCCGTTCATTTAGCGATCTCTCCATATGCTACTTAGTCTTTTTTGAACCTGTCGATTTGCTACTCATATTTTTTGAGACTTGTCCTTGGGCGACCATTTCCTTTATCGCCCTGTCCTTATGATCTAGAGCGTTTTTTAGACTTGTCCTTTAGCGACCCTGTCTTTTAGCAACATGTCCTTATAATATCGACTATTTTTACTACATGTTCATATGATACAAAGTCTTTTCGAGACTTGTCCTTTGGCGAACAGTTGATTTAGCAAGGTGTCCTAATGCAACGTACTATTTTTACGATTGTTCATATGGTAGAAAGTGTTTTTGAGACTTGTCGTTTGGCGACCCGTTCTTTTACCGACCTGTGTTTATGTTAACCTGTCTTCTTGCGGCCTTTCCACATGCTACACAGTACTTTTGAGATTCGTTCTTTTTCGACTCGATTTGTAGAGGCCTGTCCTTCGGCGACCCAGTCTTTTGCGACCTGTCCATATAGCAACTTGTCATATGCTACTCATAGTTTTTGAGATTTGTCGTTGGGCGACCCGTTCCTTTAGGGACCTGTCCTTATGATCTACAGCGTTTTGAGACTTGTCGTTTTACGACCCGTTGTTTTAGCGACCAGTCCTTATGTTACGCTGTTTCTTGCGGCCTTTCCTTATGCTACACAGACATTGAGAGACTTATCCTTTGCAGTCCCAATCTTTTAGCGTCTTGTCCTTGTGCTACCCGGTCTTTTGGCAGCCTTTGCATATGCTACACAGTATTTTTGAGAATATTCCTTTGGCGACCCGTTCATTTGGCGATCTCTGCATATCATACACAGTTTTCTTTCAACATGTCCATATGCTACTCATTGTTTTTTAGACTTGTCCTTGGGCGACCGTTCCTCTAAAGCCATGTCCGTATGATCTACAACCCTTTTGAGACTAGTCCTTTGGCGACCCTTTCTTTAAGCAAAGTGTCCTTATGCTATCGACTAGTTTTAGCGACCTGTCTTTATTCTACATTCTTTTTGAGACTTGTTCTTTGGCGACACTTTCTTCTAGCGGCATATCCTTCGACAAACCTTTCTTTTAACGGCCAGTCGTTCGGCGACCCCTTCTTTTATTGATTTGTACTTATGCTACACAGTCTTCTTTAGACTTGTCCTTTGGCAACTCGTTCCTTTAGCGACCTATCTTTATGCTGCACAGTTTTTTTGAGAATTTTCCTTTGGCGACGCGTTCTTTCATTGACCTGTTTTTATGATGTACAGCGCTGTGAGTCTAGTCCTTTGCCAGCCAATTCTTTTAACAACGTGTCCTTATGTTACCGGCTAGATTTACGAATTGATGAATTGTCCATATGGTATAAAGTGTTTTCGAGACTTGTCCTTTGGCGACCCGTTCTCTTAGCGACCTGTCCTTATGCTACCCATTATTTTTGCGGCCTCTCCATATACTGCACAGTATTTTTGAGATTTGTCATTTGGCGACCGCTTCATTTACCGATCTCTATATATGCTACTCAGTGTTTTTCAAACTGACATATGCTACATATAGTTTTTGAGACTTGTCCTTGGGCGACGCGTTCCTTTAGCGCCCTGTCCTTATGATCTAGATCGTTTTTTTACTTGTCCTTTGGCGACCCTGTCTTTTAGCAACATGTCCTTATAATATCGACTAGTTTTACGACATGTTCATATGGTACATACTGTTTTCGAGACTTGTCCTTTGGCGAACCTTTGATTTAGCAAGGTGTCCTAATGCAGCGTACTATTTTTACGATTGTTCATATGGTAGGAAGTGTTTTTGAGACTTGTCCTTTGGCGACCCTTCCATTTAGTGACATGCCCTTTTGCTACCCTCTCTTTTTGCGGCCTTTCCACATGCTACACAGTACTTTTGAGATTTGTTCTTTTTCTACTCGAGTTTTAGAGGCCTGTCCTTCGGCTACCCAGTCTTTTTGCGACCTGTCCATATGGTACAAAGTGTTTTTGAGACTTGTCCTTTGCGCACCGATTTCTTTAGTTGCCTGTCCTTCTGCTACACAGTATTTCTGCGATCTGTCCTTAAACTACAACGTGGTGCTTCACACTTATTGTTTGGCGACCCGATTATTTAGCGACCTGTCCTTATGATCTACAACGTTTTTTAGCAACATGTCCTTATAATATCGACTAGATTTACGACATGTTCATATGGTAGAAAGTGTTTTCGAGACTTGTCCTTTGGCGACCATTACATTTAGCAACGTTATCCTTATGTTACCTACTATTTATACGACCTGCACATATGGTACAAAGTATTTGTGAGGTTTGTCCTTTGGCGGCCAGTGCTTATTCTTCCCGGTCTTTTAGCGGCCTTTCCATATGCTGCACAGTATTTTTTGAAGAATTGTCATTTGGCGACCCGTTCTTTCAGCGATCTCTGCATATACTACGCCTATTTTTCAAACTGTCCATATGCTACTCATTATATTTGAGTCTTGTCTACTGGCGACCCGTTCTTTTAGAGACCTGTCCTTATGCTATCTGGTTTTCTATCGGCCTTTCTATATGCTACACATTATTTTTGAGATTTGTCTTTTGGAGACCCGTTCTTTTAGCAACCTGCCTTATGCTATCCGGTCCCTTTTCGGCCTTGCCACATGCTACACAGTATTTTTGAAATTTGGTTTTGGCGACCCGTTCTTTTAGAGACCTGTCCTTATGATAACCGGCCTTTTTGCTACCTTTTCATATGCTACACAGTATTTTTGAGACTTGTCCTTTGGCGACTCGATTTTTTAGCTGTCTGTCCTTCGGCGACCCAGTCTTTGTGTGACCTGTCCATATGGTTCAAAGTGTATTGAGACTAATCCTTTGGCGACCCGATCATTTAGCAACGTGTTCGTACAATATCGACTAGTTTTAGGGACCTGTCCTGATTCTAAATTTTTTTGAGACTCGTTCTTTGGCGACACTTTCTTCTGGCTTCATGTCCTACGACGAACCTTTCTTTTACCAACCTGTCGTTCGGCGACCCCTTCTTTTATTGACTTGTACTTATGCTACACAGTCTTCTTTAGACTTGTCCTTCGGCAACCCGTTCCTTTAGCGACCTAGCTTTATGGTGCACAGTTTTTTGAGACTTTTCCTTTGGCGACCCGTTCTCTTAGTGACCTGTTCTTATGATCTACATCTTTCTGAGACTAGTTCTTTGGCGGCCAATTCTTATAACAACGCGTCCTTATGTTACCGTCTAGTTTTACGAATTGTCCATATGGTATAAAATGATTTCGAGATTTGTCCTTTGGCGACCCGTTCTCTTAGCGACCTGTCCTTATGCTACAAATTCTTTTTTTGCGGCCTCTTCATATGCTGCACAGTATTTTTGAGATTTGTCCTTTGGTGTCCCGTATATTTAGCGATCTCTCCATATGCTACTTAGTCTTTTTTCAACCTGTGAATTTGCTACTCATATTGTTTGAGACTTGTCCATTGGCGACCCGTTCTCTTTGCGACCTGTCCTTATGCTACCCAGTCTTTTTGCGGCCTCTCCATATGCTGCACAGTATTTTTGGGATTTGTCGTTTGACGACCCCTTCATTTAGCGATCTCTCCATACGCTACTCAGTCTTTTTTCAACCTGTCGTATGTTATATATAGTTTTTGAGACTTGTCCTTTGGCGACCCGTTCTCTTAGCGACCTGTCCTTATGCTACAAATTCTTTTTTTGCGGCCTCTTCATATGCTGCACAGTATTTTTGAGATTTGTCCTTTGGTGTCCCGTATATTTAGCGATCTCTCCATATGCTACTTAGTCTTTTTTCAACCTGTGAATTTGCTACTCATATTGTTTGAGACTTGTCCATTGGCGACCCGTTCTCTTTGCGACCTGTCCTTATGCTACCCAGTCTGTTTGCGGCCTCTCCATATGCTGCACAGTATTTTTGGGATTTGTCGTTTGACGACCCCTTCATTTAGCGATCTCTCCATACGCTACTCAGTCTTTTTTCAACCTGTCGTATGTTATATATAGTTTTTGAGACTTGTCCTTGGGCGACCCGTTTCTTTAACGACCTGTCCATATGATCTAGAGCGATTTATTAGACTTGTCCTTTGGCGACCCTTTCTTTTAGTATCATATCCTTATAATATCGACTAGTTTTACGACATGTTCATATGGTACAAAGTGTTTTCGAGACTTGTCCTTTTGCGACCCGTTCATTTAGCAAGGTGTCCTAATGGAACGTACTATTTTTAAGATTGTTCATATGTAGAAAGTGTTTTTGAGACTTGTCGTTTGGCGACCCGTTGTTTTAGCGACCAGTCCTTATGTTACGTTGTTTCTTGCGGCCTTTCCATATGCCACACTGACTTTGTGAGACTTATCCTTTGGAGTCCAAATCTTTTAGCGTCTTGTCCTTGTGCTACCCAGTCTTCTTGCAGCCTTTGCATATGCTACACAGTATTTTTGCGAATATTCCTTTGGCGACCCGTTCATTTGGCGATCTCTCCATATGATACACAGTCTTCTTTCAACCTGTCCATATGCTACTCATTGTTTTTTAGATTTGCCCTTGGGCGAACCGTTCTTTAACGACCACTCCTTATGATCTACAGCCCTTTTGAGACTAGTCCTTTGGCGACCGTTTCTTTAAGCAACGTGTACTTATGCTACCGACTAGTTTTGCGACCTGCCCACATGATACAAAGTGTTTTCGAGACCTGTCCTTCGACTAACCTTCCCCTTAGCGACCTGTCCCTATGTTACCGAGTCCTCCTGCGGCCTTCCATATGCTATACAGTATTATTGAGATTTGTCTTTTGGCGACGCTTTCTTTTAATGACCTAGAATTATGCTACTCAGTCTTCTTGAGACTTGTCCTTTAGGGAACAGTTCTTTTAGTGACCTGTCATTACGATCTACAGCCCTTTTGAGACTAGTCCTTTGGCGACCCTTTAAATTAAGCAACGTGTCCGTATGCTACCGACTAGTTTTGCGACCTGTCCATATGGTACAAAGTGTTTTCGAGAGTTGTCGTTTGACGACCCTTTCTCTTAGCGACCTGTCCCTACGTTAGCCAACCTCTTGCGGCCTTTCCATATGCTGCACAGTATTTTTGAGATTTTTCCTTTTTCGACCCGTTCATTTAGCGATCTCTCCATATGTTACCCAGACTTTTTTCAAGATGTCATATGCTACTCACAGTTTTTGAGACTTGTCCTTGGGCGAGCAGTTCCTTTAGGGACCTGTCCTTATGATCTACAGCGTTTTGAGACTTGTTGTTTGGCGACCCGTTGTTTTAGCGATCAGTCCTTATGTTACGATGTTTCTTGCGGCCTCTTCTTATGCTACACAGACTTTGAGAGACTTATCCTTTGGAGTCCCAAACTTTTAGCGTCTTGTCATTGTGCTACCCGGTCTTTTTGCGGCCTTTGCATATGCTACACAGTATTTTTGATAATATTCCTTTGGCGGCCCTTTCATTTGGCAATCTCTCCATATCATACAGAGTTTTCTTTCAACTTATCCATATGTTACTCATTGTTTTTTAGACTAGTCCTTGGGCAACCCGTTCCTTTAAAGACCTGTCCTTATGATCTACAACCCTTTTGAGACTAGTCCATTGGCGACCCTTTCTTTAAGCAACGTGTCCTTAAGCTACCGACTAGTTTTGTGACCTGTCCATATGGTACAAAGTATTTTCGAGACCTGTCCTTTGACGACCTGTTCTCTTAGCCACTTGTCCCTATGTTACCCAGTCCTCTTGCGGGCTTTCCATATGCTGCACAGTATTTTTGAGATTTGTCCGTTTGCGACCCGTTCATTTAGCGATCTCTCAATATGCTACCAAGTATTTTTCCAACTTGTCATATGCTACTCATAGTTTTTGAGACTTGTCCTTGCGCGACCCGTTCCTTTAGGTACCTGTCCTTTTGATCTACAGCGTTTTTTAGCAACATGCCTTTATAATATCGACTAGATTTACGACATGTTCGTAAGGTAGAAAGTGTTTTCGAGACCTGTCCTTTGGCGACCATTTCTTTTAGCAACGTGTCCTTATGTTACCAACTATTTATATGACCTGCACATATGTTACAAAGTATTTGTGAGGTTTGTCCTTTGGCGGCCAGTCCTTATGCTTCCCGGTGTTTTAGCGGCCTTTCCATATGCTGCACAGTATTTTTGACGACCCGTTCTTTTAGCGATCTCTGGATATACTACGCCGTCTTTTTCAAACTGTCCATATGCTACTCATTATTTTTGAGTCTTGTCCCCTGGCGACCCGTTCTTTTAGAGACTCATCCTTATGCTATCTGGTCTTATATCAGCCATTCCATAAGCTACACAATATTTTTGAGATATGTATTTTGGCGACCCGTTTTTAGCAACCTGCCCTTATGCTACCCGGTCACTTTTCGGCCTTTCCACATGGTACACAGTATTTTTGGAATTTGGATTTGGCGACCCGTTCTTTTAGCGACCTGTCTTTATAATAACTGGCCTTTTTGCTACCTTTTCATATGCTACACAGTATTTTTGAGACTTGTCCTTTGGCGACCCGTTCTTTTATTGACAAAGAATTATGCTACACAGTCTTCTTGAGATTTTTCAATTGGCGAACAATTCTTCTAGTGACCTGTCTATAAGATCTACAGCTTTTTGAGACTTGTCGTTTGGCGACGCGCTGTTTTAGCGACCAGTCCTTATGTTACGCTGTATCTTGCGGCCTTCCCTTATGCTACACAGATTTTGAGAGACTTATCCTTTGGAGACCCAATCTTTTAGCGTCTTGTCCTTGTGCTACCCGGTCCTTTCCATATGCTGCACAGCATT
This sequence comes from Lepisma saccharinum, assembly GCF_977018435.1. Classification (NCBI taxonomy): domain Eukaryota; kingdom Metazoa; phylum Arthropoda; class Insecta; order Zygentoma; family Lepismatidae; genus Lepisma; species Lepisma saccharinum. Next base: position 27,690 of record NW_028143239.1, on the reverse strand, counting down.
TTTGAAGAATTGTCATTTGTCGACCCGTTCTTTAGCAACCTGCCTTTATGCTACCCGGTCCCTTTTCGGCCTTTCCACATTCTACACAGTATTTTTGAAATTGGGTTTTTGGCGACCCGTTCTTCTAGCGACCTGTCTTTATAATAACCGGCCTTATGCTACCTTTTCATATGCTACACAGTATTTTTGAGACTTGTCCTTTGGCGACTCAATCATCTAGCTGCCTGTCCTTCGGCCACCCAGTATTTGTGTGACCTGTCCATATGGTTCAAAGTGTATTGAGACTTGTCCTTTGGCGACCCGTTCATTTAGCAACGTGTCCGTATAATATCGACCAGTTTTAGCGACCTCTCTTTATTCTACATTCTTATTGAGACTCGTTCTTTGGCGACACTTTCTTCTAGCGGCATGTCCTACGACGAACCTTTCTTTTAACGGCCTGTCGTTCGGCGACCCCTTCTTTTATTGATTTGTACTTATGCTACACCGTCTTCTTTAGATTTGTCCTTTGGCAACCCTTTCCTTTAGCGACCTATCTTTATGCTGCACAGTTTTTTGAGACTTTTCCTTTGGCGACCCGTTCTTTCAGTGACCTGTTCCTATGATGTACAGCTTTGTGAGACTAGTCCTTTGGCAGCCAATTCTTTTAACAACGTGTCCTTATGTTACCGGCTAGTTTTACGAATTGTCCATATGGTATAAAGTGTTTTCGAGACTTGTCCTTTGGCGACCCGTTCATTTAGCGATCTCTCCATATGCTACTTAGTCTTTTTTGAACCTGTCGATTTGCTACTCATATTTTTTGAGACTTGTCCTTGGGCGACCATTTCCTTTATCGCCCTGTCCTTATGATCTAGAGCGTTTTTTAGACTTGTCCTTTAGCGACCCTGTCTTTTAGCAACATGTCCTTATAATATCGACTATTTTTACTACATGTTCATATGATACAAAGTCTTTTCGAGACTTGTCCTTTGGCGAACAGTTGATTTAGCAAGGTGTCCTAATGCAACGTACTATTTTTACGATTGTTCATATGGTAGAAAGTGTTTTTTAGACTTGTCGTTTGGCGACCCGTTCTTTTATCGACCTGTGTTTATGTTAACCTGTCTTCTTGCGGCCTTTCCACATGCTACACAGTACTTTTGAGATTCGTTCTTTTTCGACTCGATTTGTAGAGGCCTGTCCTTCGGCGACCCAGTCTTTTGCGACCTGTCCATATAGCAACTTGTCATATGCTACTCATAGTTTTTGAGATTTGTCGTTGGGCGACCCGTTCCTTTAGGGACCTGTCCTTATGATCTACAGCGTTTTGAGACTTGTCGTTTTACGACCCGTTGTTTTAGCGACCAGTCCTTATGTTACGCTGTTTCTTGCGGCCTTTCCTTATGCTACACAGACATTGAGAGACTTATCCTTTGCAGTCCCAATCTTTTAGCGTCTTGTCCTTGTGCTACCCGGTCTTTTGGCAGCCTTTGCATATGCTACACAGTATTTTTGAAAATATTCCTTTGGCGACCCGTTCATTTGGCGATCTCTGCATATCATACACAGTTTTCTTTCAACATGTCCATATGCTACTCATTGTTTTTTAGACTTGTCCTTGGGCGACCGTTCCTCTAAAGCCATGTCCGTATGATCTACAACCCTTTTGAGACTAGTCCTTTGGCGACCCTTTCTTTAAGCAAAGTGTCCTTATGCTATCGACTAGTTTTAGCGACCTGTCTTTATTCTACATTCTTTTTGAGACTTGTTCTTTGGCGACACTTTCTTCTAGCGGCATATCCTTCGACAAACCTTTCTTTTAACGGCCAGTCGTTCGGCGACCCCTTCTTTTATTGATTTGTACTTATGCTACACAGTCTTCTTTAGACTTGTCCTTTGGCAACTCGTTCCTTTAGCGACCTATCTTTATGCTGCACAGTTTTTTTGAGAATTTTCCTTTGGCGACGCGTTCTTTCATTGACCTGTTTTTATGATGTACAGCGCTGTGAGTCTAGTCCTTTGCCAGCCAATTCTTTTAACAACGTGTCCTTATGTTACCGGCTAGATTTACGAATTGATGAATTGTCCATATGGTATAAAGTGTTTTCGAGACTTGTCCTTTGGCGACCCGTTCTCTTAGCGACCTGTCCTTATGCTACCCATTATTTTTGCGGCCTCTCCATATACTGCACAGTATTTTTGAGATTTGTCATTTGGCGACCGCTTCATTTACCGATCTCTATATATGCTACTCAGTGTTTTTTCAATCTGACATATGCTACATATAGTTTTTGAGACTTGTCCTTGGGCGACGCGTTCCTTTAGCGCCCTGTCCTTATGATCTAGATCGTTTTTTTACTTGTCCTTTGGCGACCCTGTCTTTTAGCAACATGTCCTTATAATATCGACTAGTTTTACGACATGTTCATATGGTACATACTGTTTTCGAGACTTGTCCTTTGGCGAACCTTTGATTTAGCAAGGAGTCCTAATGCAGCGTACTATTTTTACGATTGTTCATATGGTAGGAAGTGTTTTTGAGACTTGTCCTTTGGCGACCCTTCCATTTAGTGACATGCCCTTTTGCTACCCTCTCTTTTTGCGGCCTTTCCACATGCTACACAGTACTTTTGAGATTTGTTCTTTTTCTACTCGAGTTTTAGAGGCCTGTCCTTCGGCTACCCAGTCTTTTTGCGACCTGTCCATATGGTACAAAGTGTTTTTGAGACTTGTCCTTTGCGCACCGATTTCTTTAGTTGCCTGTCCTTCTGCTACACAGTATTTCTGCGATCTGTCCTTAAACTACAACGTGGTGCTTCACACTTATTGTTTGGCGACCCGATTATTTAGCGACCTGTCCTTATGATCTACAACGTTTTTTTAGCAACATGTCCTTATAATATCGACTAGATTTACGACATGTTCATATGGTAGAAAGTGTTTTCGAGACTTGTCCTTTGGCGACCATTACATTTAGCAACGTTATCCTTATGTTACCTACTATTTATACGACCTGCACATATGGTACAAAGTATTTGTGAGGTTTGTCCTTTGGCGGCCAGTGCTTATTCTTCCCGGTCTTTTAGCGGCCTTTCCATATGCTGCACAGTATTTTTTGAAGAATTGTCATTTGGCGACCCGTTCTTTCAGCGATCTCTGCATATACTACGCCTATTTTTCAAACTGTCCATATGCTACTCATTATATTTGAGTCTTGTCTACTGGCGACCCGTTCTTTTAGAGACCTGTCCTTATGCTATCTGGTTTTCTATCGGCCTTTCTATATGCTACACATTATTTTTGAGATTTGTCTTTTGGAGACCCGTTCTTTTAGCAACCTGCCTTATGCTATCCGGTCCCTTTTCGGCCTTGCCACATGCTACACAGTATTTTTGAAATTTGGTTTTGGCGACCCGTTCTTTTAGAGACCTGTCCTTATGATAACCGGCCTTTTTGCTACCTTTTCATATGCTACACAGTATTTTTGAGACTTGTCCTTTGGCGACTCGATTTTTTAGCTGTCTGTCCTTCGGCGACCCAGTCTTTGTGTGACCTGTCCATATGGTTCAAAGTGTATTGAGACTAATCCTTTGGCGACCCGATCATTTAGCAACGTGTTCGTACAATATCGACTAGTTTTAGGGACCTGTCCTGATTCTAAATTTTTTTGAGACTCGTTCTTTGGCGACACTTTCTTCTGGCTTCATGTCCTACGACGAACCTTTCTTTTACCAACCTGTCGTTCGGCGACCCCTTCTTTTATTGACTTGTACTTATGCTACACAGTCTTCTTTAGACTTGTCCTTCGGCAACCCGTTCCTTTAGCGACCTAGCTTTATGGTGCACAGTTTTTTGAGACTTTTCCTTTGGCGACCCGTTCTCTTAGTGACCTGTTCTTATGATCTACATCTTTCTGAGACTAGTTCTTTGGCGGCCAATTCTTATAACAACGCGTCCTTATGTTACCGTCTAGTTTTACGAATTGTCCATATGGTATAAAATGATTTCGAGATTTGTCCTTTGGCGACCCGTTCTCTTAGCGACCTGTCCTTATGCTACAAATTCTTTTTTTGCGGCCTCTTCATATGCTGCACAGTATTTTTGAGATTTGTCCTTTGGTGTCCCGTATATTTAGCGATCTCTCCATATGCTACTTAGTCTTTTTTCAACCTGTGAATTTGCTACTCATATTGTTTGAGACTTGTCCATTGGCGACCCGTTCTCTTTGCGACCTGTCCTTATGCTACCCAGTCTTTTTGCGGCCTCTCCATATGCTGCACAGTATTTTTGGGATTTGTCGTTTGACGACCCCTTCATTTAGCGATCTCTCCATACGCTACTCAGTCTTTTTTCAACCTGTCGTATGTTATATATAGTTTTTGAGACTTGTCCTTTGGCGACCCGTTCTCTTAGCGACCTGTCCTTATGCTACAAATTCTTTTTTTGCGGCCTCTTCATATGCTGCACAGTATTTTTGAGATTTGTCCTTTGGTGTCCCGTATATTTAGCGATCTCTCCATATGCTACTTAGTCTTTTTTCAACCTGTGAATTTGCTACTCATATTGTTTGAGACTTGTCCATTGGCGACCCGTTCTCTTTGCGACCTGTCCTTATGCTACCCAGTCTTTTTGCGGCCTCTCCATATGCTGCACAGTATTTTTGGGATTTGTCGTTTGACGACCCCTTCATTTAGCGATCTCTCCATACGCTACTCAGTCTTTTTTCAACCTGTCGTATGTTATATATAGTTTTTGAGACTTGTCCTTGGGCGACCCGTTTCTTTAACGACCTGTCCATATGATCTAGAGCGTTTTATTAGACTTGTAATTTGGCGACCCTTTCTTTTAGTATCATATCCTTATAATATCGACTAGTTTTACGACATGTTCACATGGTACAAAGTGTTTTCGAGACTTGTCCTTTGGCGACCCGTTCATTTAGCAAGGTGTCCTAATGGAACGTACTATTTTTAAGATTGTTCATATGTAGAAAGTGTTTTTGAGACTTGTCGTTTGGCGACCCGTTGTTTTAGCGACCAGTCCTTATGTTACGTTGTTTCTTGCGGCCTTTCCATATGCCACACTGACTTTGTGAGACTTATCCTTTGGAATCCAAATCTTTTAGCGTCTTGTCCTTGTGCTACCCAGTCTTCTTGCAGCCTTTGCATATGCTACACAGTATTTTTGAGAATATTCCTTTGGCGACCCGTTCATTTGGCGATCTCTCCATATGATACACAGTCTTCTTTCAACCTGTCCATATGCTACTCATTGTTTTTTAGATTTGCCCTTGGGCGAACCGTTCTTTAACGACCTCTCCTTATGATCTACAGCCCTTTTGAGACTAGTCCTTTGGCGACCGTTTCTTTAAGCAACGTGTACTTATGCTACCGACTAGGTTAGGTTAGGTTAGGTTAGGTTAGGTTAGGTTAGGTTAGGTTAGGTTAGGTTCTCTCGTGGTAACCAAAATCCAACCTCCGAATGTAGCACATATACGTGGAACTATTTGTGGAACCAGTTGAGAAAGACATTTTTAGAGTGGAATAAAGAAAGTGTTTCTCAATATTTGTTTTAAATTAAATGTTCATATATTATTTCAAATAACATGCAACAGAGTGAAAGTACATATTTCTTTATTAACAATAAGTGAATTATTTAAACTGCACTCCACAATACACAAAATAGAAAACACTTTTCTTTACATTAAATTTGGGAGATACACATTCAAGTTCGTAAAACTTCTGAATATTTGTTTTAAATTAAATGTTCATTTATTATTTCAAATTACATGCAACAGAGTGAAAGTACATTTTTTATTATCAATGAGTGATTTATTTAAACTAACTGCACTCCACAATACACAAAATAGAAAACACTGTTCTTTACATTAAATTTGCAAGATACACATTCAAGTTCGTAAAGTTTCTTCAGTATGCGATTCGTTCGTTTTCAATGTCCAAGAGAAAAAACAATACAAAGTTTCAGCCTCATTAACGTATACTGAAGATTGAAAAATTATTATAATTATCTGATTTTAAAAATACCAACAGCAAATATTTCAGTCAAAATGCATAAGGCCTACAGCCACCAACGAGCTTTCAAAAAGTTTTATATCAAAGTTTTTTATCTTTTCTTGTTCCCCGAAGCACGTAACCATCTTCCAATCTCACGATACTCGGCGAGACAGCGTTCTGCCTCGACTGATGAAATGGCCTTCCTCCGAAGCTCAAGAAATTTAACAAAACGAGAAATGGAACCTAGATAAGATAGACACGTCCCAGGTCTTCTATCCCGTATTTGATCTCGAAAGAAGATACCGACTTTGGCAATTGCCGGTTCCTTGGCGATTTCGTCGTGACTTTCCAGACCGGCGGTGTCGATGACCGACTTCGCCTGTGACATGTGCTGTGCTGCAATCCGAGAATCTGTGCTCCCATCCGTCGATCTCAACCACTCCCGGAATTCTTCAAACGAGTCCATTTCGGGGTTGGGGCGACATGCTTGTTCTTTCTCGTAGTTGTGGTTGGCAACCTGCTCCAAGCAGTTCGACGACTCGGCCGTGAACTTTCCGAAATGCATCGCGTTCTTCTTGTAACCGTGAACAAACTTGCAGTGCTTATCCAACCTTTTCACCTTCGAGGGACAACCAGGAAGAGGACAGTCCTTGCGACGCCCTGCCCTGATACATTCCCTCAATCCTCCCGGCGTGTAGCGATAGCCCGCAGATCTCTCGTGGCTCCAGGAATGCTTCCTGCGGAGATGTCTCGGGACGTTGACTAAACTGGCTTCACATTCGGGACAGACCTTTTTCATCCTCTTCCGCTCGCTGCCGGTAACCTGAAAAGATAAGAAGTTCCAAGTAATTATAATCAAGCTTTCCGATCGCACAATTTTAAAGATGAATCGGAAAAAAATGTTTAGAACATGCATCATATTGCTATCCTGGCAATGCAGTGGACGTGGGTTCGAATCCCGGCCAACATGACACCGTCGTGATTACCTCAACTGCATAAAATGGACTCTGAGTTTACGTGGAATAGAACACCATTGAAAGAAGTAAGCAACAATGGGAGCAAGTACCTGGTGCAAAACAATCATGCCCAAATGCACGTTGTAATGTGTACTAAATACGTAAGAATGATGTTTTTAATACGTGATAAATGAAATATAAGTAAGCAAGCATACAAACAAATGTAACAAAAAGTTACTATATCAAGATAAATTATTACAATTATAATATAGATTGATTAGAAAGAAAACTTCACACTTGAATACACGCACAGAGAATGAAAGTAAAAAATTACCATGGCCTTTTCCTTGATCCTTCTGTACGCTCGCAAGAGCCCCATCGTAAAGGCGACATCCTTTGGAACTAGCGAGTTTGACTCCGTTTCCTGCAACTCTGGGAGAGTGGTTAGAGTTTGAACGCTTTCGGTCTCCCCCGGCTTCAGGCCTTCCAACTCGATGCGGCCAACTTCCTCTGCCTGGTGAGGCAGGACTCGCAAGAATCCACCTTCTCCCTCAAATTTGTCGATGGGTGCAACAGCATCGCTGCTCACCGAGGTGCATTGGTCTTTAGGTTCCTCCATGAAGCTCAAAGAACTGTGCGGAAAGTAGCACAAACCCCAAATGCAACAGAGAGAAGATGACACGCTTCCTTTTATAAGCGAAGTTAAGGGATGCCAAAAGTCAAACAGGGAGTCGCAAAGATCAGGGTGTACTCTGGAGACCGTGACTTGTGCTACATAGCAACGCGAACAGCTTTAGGTGATTGCATCATACTTGAACGATCGATCTAGCCTTATTTCAAATTATACTATAGATGAGAGATAATTATACATTTGTTCAAACATATTTCAAATTACACTGCGCCACAACCCAAACTGAAACATACACGTGTCAATTTCACAAAGGCTGAATGTCCTCATTTCTTATTGCATCCGAGTGTGGTGCTCTGGTTGGTTTCCTCAGCATGTTTTGAAGGGTTACCGATGTTAAAGCACTCTGGTAGGGACGCGTGTAAAACTTGTAAGTGTTCTCAGCCGTGGTGAGCGAATGGCTCATCAAACCTGCCAGATCGCTCCTTTCGTTCGGCGCTTGGGAGTGTACAAGAGAAACAGCCGTCTTTCTCATAACCCTGGAGGTAATCTTGGTGTTGCACCCAGCCTGGGCCCATATACTCTGTATGCAGTGTGAAAATTGGGAAACCGACATCCTCTTCCCTCCGTCGGTAACGAAGACAAAGTCGTGATCGGGGAAACAGCCGGGTCTAATGTTTTCAACGTAGGTCTTCAAATGGCCGTACACTTTTTGGGTGACGCAAATGTTAGCTGGTCCACAGTGTGCCGCCGTCTTGTGATCATGAACTCTAATGACGTGCACATCACGTTTCCCTTCCTCCACCTGTACCTGCAAGCAGGAAGTCTCCTGTAATTCCTTCAGTGTCATGTTTACTATTGCTGACGGCCTTTGCGCGGTGGAGAGTAGAATCTGCAACAACAAGTAGTTGCGGACAGTGGTGCGATCAGCTCTTGATGGCGTGAAGCTTTCGTCCGAAGTTACCTTCCGCAGAATCTCCTCGAAGCGCCGGGATACCGGCCCATTTTCAAACTTTGACACATTTTCGGGGGTTACGGCATTTTTCTGTTCTATTTCCATTACCTCGGATCGCCTCTTCTTCTCCAGAACTCGGAACGACTTTGCCCACTTCTGGTAGTGACCCAGACAGCATCCAGCTTGCTCGGAAGAAACCAATTTCCGCTGCAGCGCAAATTTCACAATGTTCGACAGAGAACCGAGGTAGGAGAGGCAAGTTCCTGGTCTTCGGTCGGCCAGGCTGTCTTCGAAAAAAGCTCTAGTCTTGGAGATCCCTCGAGCCGAAGCTAACTCGTTGAGATGTTCCAAGCAAGCAAAGCCAATCGCCGACTTTGCCTGAAATGCATGTTGATCCACTATCCGACGTTCCCTTACGAGCCCGCCATCCAGCGTCCCAAGCCACGACCGAAAATCTGCATACAATCGTTCCGATATCACAGATCTTGCATCCACTACATCCTCTTCATATTCTCCACCAGCACCATCTTCATCCTCTCGGCACGAGCTTGCGTCGACTCTCCTTCTCCGCTCCTCTGCAAGCAGACCTCTGTAGTCCTTGGAACTCCTGTCGTATCCGTGAACCACCACCGCATGCTGGTCCAACCTCCTCACCTTAGCAGGGCAGCCGGAAATCGGGCAAACTTTCAAACGTCTCTTTTGAATGCATTTCCTCAAAGAGCTTGGCAAGTAACGGAATGCAGAAGACTTCTCGCGGCTCCATCCGTGTTTGTTTCGGAGATGCCTCGGGACGTCCATCATGGAAATTCCGCATGCCGGGCACACCTTCCTGTTGCGTGCACGCTTGCTTTCCTGGAGACAAAAGAAAGCAAAATTTTACTTTACATCTTAATTACCATTTTCATTCACAATGAAACATAAAGAGCACATACAGGTAAGAGGATTACAAGTGTACCCAGATAAAGCTGTCAATCAGAAAACCCCAGGTGGCCGGCCACCTCAGGTAGCCGGGAACCAACCAACCGTGAAACATAAAGAGCACATACAGGTAAGAGGATTACAAGTGTACCCAGATAAAGCTGTCAATCAGAAAACCCCAGGTGTTGCGGAATGACGAAAGGCAGATGCGAAAGTGCTTTAAAACAATGCAGAAAGTTGATATTTTGAATGAGAACAAATATTCGGATAAAATGCCGTAAACGTGTCTAAACCAATGCAGAATGTTGAATCACTACCTTCACTTAAAACGAACATTAAACTCACCATCCAGGGGAGGTGCCAGATCAAGTTCCACCGTGACCGCTCACAGTCTTGCTCCAGCTATAGAAGAGAGACCTCTTCAAGAGGTTGCAGAGACGTCAACTGAGGATAAGCACGCTTGAACGTAGGCTTTGTGTTTCCATGTTCACTGTGCTCCCAGAGCACGCTACATGATTTGTGCTTCGATGGAGTCGCAAGGACGCTACAGCATTTGTGCCTCAATGGAAACTGTGCTTATATAGGATCCCACTTTAAACTGTAGGTCCAGTCCTGATTAGCCTTTCTGTGCATAAAGTGGACTAAAGACATCAGACGTCAACTGAGGATAAGCACGCTTGAACGTAGGCTTTGTGTTTCCATGTTCACTGTGCTCCCAGAGCACGCTACATGATTTGTGCTTCGATGGAGTCGCAAGGACGCTACAGCATTTGTGCCTCAATGGAAACTGTGCTTAAATAGGATCCCACTTTAAACTGTAGGTCCAGTCCTGATTAGCCTTTCTGTGCATAAAGTGGACTAAAGAAATCAATTCGATCATCATCAACCACGGTTATATCATCACTGTTAGATGTATTTCATTTATTTAACCTTTAACAAAACCAAAATGTTCATTACAAAAACAAGAAGCAAAAATGGTTTAAATGAAATTCCTCACGTACAGTTTTTAAAACGGAAATATACTTTTATTTCTTAAATAAAAACAATCAAAATAATTATGTTAAATACCAAATTTTATAAAAATATCAATAGAAAAAAAACGCATAACATATTTTGAATTACAGAAATTATTCAAAAAATATTGATCAAAATAATAACAAAAACAAAGAAACCAAGAAGTTAAACATATTTATAAAATAATCCGTCGTCTCCTACGATGCCCGAACCCAGCCTCTGGAAAGGGCCATCAGATCCTTATATTGCCTCGTCCCCTTCACCATCCCGTGCTGTTGCACAAGATGCTGCCCCATCTTCACAACAGTCCCCTGGCAGCCCTCCATCCTACACCTGAGGCGGCGGCCATCATTCTTGATTCTTCTCTTCCCCTCGGAGGAGGCAAAGTACATCTCCATCATCTTCCTCGAGTAAGAGTGCCTCCTCCGCAGGTGTCGCGGAACTGTAGCAGACTCCTCCCCGCACTCTGGGCAGATCTTCTGAAAAACACAAAGAGGGAAGACGAAGGCATGAGTTTAACACTGACACGCATAGATTTATCGATTTACAATTAAATACAGGCAGAGAGGGAACATTTGAATTTCAACGAATTACTCACCTTGCGCCTTATGTTGCTCCTCTTCTCTTTCAGTGCGGGTAGAGGTGGGGGAGCCGGAGCCTCAAGTTGTTGTTGTCGTTCGGGCATCACCTCCTCTATATGTTGTTGCGGTGGGAACTGCTGTGTTTCTTGTCGCTGCAAAGACAAGAATGAAAACAAAATAGCTGTAGAAACGGCAACATCATTTTAAAAGATTGCACACACGAAAATACACGTGAAACATCGTCTCTGTTACCGTACTCAACTTACTATTAACTCCTCTACGATCTTCAAGGATCTTTCCAGTTGCTCCACAGACATGTTCTCGGGTTCCGGGATTCGTAACTCCCTCTTGTCAAGTTCAAGTTGCACCAATTCGCCGGAAATGGAGTCCAGGAATTTAATATCTTCGTCGGTAAGGCCTCCGTCGACTGGCGTTGCATAATTCGGCAGCATAGGATTGTTACTGTTGGAGAAGAAAGGTATTCGTTTAATGAAAAGACATCGTTATGCGCGTGGCACAAAATAACACAACAAATAGCGCATTTTAAAATCCACACACTCACCTGAAATCCATCTTGAGATTTTGGATTCGCTTCCTTTCAGCTCCAAGACAAGAAATGCAATGAAGGGAATAAGAAACGGTTGCCCAAGGAAGATTTCCAGTTCGAATTTAAATTAAGAGGTAATTTATTGGTCAGTCAATCGGATTTACGCGACCGACCTGCCGAAGAAGAAGGGGGGGGAGAAATGTAGCTGGACTCCCAAAGCAGGTATCTGAGAAACGTGCAAGACCGGTTTCTCCCACCATCGAGTGTCGAAAGTCTACTTCCCAGCCATCTGTGCAGCAAACACCCTATAAACGGTTTCTTAAATGTAGCGAAAGACCATGGGTGACCATGTTTGATTCTCCATTTGAAATTCAGTGTAAATACTGAATTTGAACGGTTTTCAAGTTTGAATTGAAAAGTCACTTTTGGCGGGAATGTTTCAAAATTCGATAGGATGGAAGATGCAACATTATACTAGAATAATTAAAGCAAGGGAAGTTAAGCGCATCATTCCCGTACACGAAAACATGCAGGGCTAGCCTAAAGCAAAGTCGAAAGGGTGACTTTCCTAATTAAATCCGCGAGCCTGCGTCCTTCTTGGCCCCCTAACCCGCCATTTCGGGAAAATGCCGTTAAAGTGTACTTGTGGCTAACCGAGGAAGACAAAACTTGGGATTCTGGTAATTCGGTACCTCTACTTTCAGATTGTGAAATTTGATAAGGTTCGAACCACGCAAAGTATGAAAAATTGAAGAAAGGAAAAGACAATGTCCTTCTCGGCCCCCAAGAAGCGCTTCTCGGCCCCCTAAGCCATTTTTTCGATTTCGAGCAAGCGAGTTCAAATTTCACACGGAGGTAGATCAACTCAAGGGAACAAAAAAACGTAAGTGCCATTTTGAGATATTTCCAAAAACGCGGCCTCCATCTTGGAAAATGGCGGATTTTGTCCCCAGCGACCAGCACCTTCGCCCCTAAACAACCGTTGAAACTGGCTCCAGTCCGTGAATCGCGCTAACCCCTAACGCAGGGTGGTTGGTGAAGATAACGTGACGGTAAAGTAAGCAGTGGGTGGAGTGTTCGAGTCACGGGAAAAGTTTGATTCTCCATTTGAAATTCATGAAAAATGCTAAATCTTAACGGTTTTTCAAGTTTTAACCGAAAATCCCGTTTTGGCGCGAAACTCAAATAATTTCTTAGGATGGAAGCTACATCCTTCCCATACACGAAAACATGCAGGGCTAGCCTAAATGAAAGTCGAAAGGGTGAGTTTTCTAATTAAATCCGCGAGCCTGCGTCCTTCTCGGCCCCCTAACCCGCCATTTCGGGAAATGCCGTTAAAGTGAACTTGTGATTAACCGAGGAAGACAAAACTTGGGATTCTGGTAATGCGGTACCTCTACTTTCAGATTGTGAAATTTGATAAGGTTCGAACCACGCAAAGTATGAAAAATTGAAGAAAGGAAAAGACAATGTCCTTCTCGGCCCCCAAGAAGCGCTTCTCGGCCCCCAAGAAGCGCTTCTCGGCCCCCTAAGCCATTTTTTCGATTTCAAGCTAGCGAGTTCAAATTTCACACGGAGGTAGATCAAGTCAAGGGAACAAAAAAACGTAAATGCCATTTTGAGATATTTCCAAAAACGCGGCCTCCATCTTGGAAAATGGCGGATTTTGTCCCCAGCGACATGCACATCCGCCCCTGAACAACCGTTGAAACTGGCTCCAGTCGGTGAATCGCGCTAACCCCTAACGCAGGGTGGTTGGTGAAGATAACGTGACGGTAAAGTAAGCAGTGGGTGGAGTGTTCGAGTCACGGGAAAAGTTTGATTCTCCATTTGAAATTCATGAAAAATGCTAAATCTTAACGGTTTTTCAATTTTTAACCGAAAATCCCGTTTTGGCGCGAAACTCAAATAATTTCTTAGGATGGAAGCTACATCCTTCCCATACACGAAAACATGCAGGGCTAGCCTAAATCAAAGTCGAAAGGGTGACTTTTCTAATTAAATCCGCGAGCCTGCGTCCTTCTCGGCCCCCTAACCCGCCATTTCGGGAAATGCCGTTAAAGTGTACTTGTGGCTAACCGAGGAAGACAAAACTTGGGATTCTGGTAATTCGGTACCTCTACTTTCAGATTGTGAAATTTGATAAGGTTCGAACCACGCAAAGTATGAAAAATTGAAGAAAGGAAAAGACAATGTCCTTCTCGGCCCCCAAGAAGCGCTTCTCGTCCCCCTAAGCCATTTTTTCGATTTCGAGCTAGCGAGTTCAAATTTCACACGGAGGTAGATCAAGTCAAGGGAACAAAAAAACGTAAATGCCATTTTGAGATATTTCCAAAAACGCGGCCTCCATCTTGGAAAATGGCGGATTTTGTCCCCAGCGACATGCACATCCGCCCCTGAACAACCGTTGAAACTGGCTCCAGTCGGTGAATCGCGCTAACCCCTAACGCAGGGTGGTTGGTGAAGATAACGTGACGGTAAAGTAAGCAGTGGGTGGAGTGTTCGAGTCACGGGAAAAGTTTGATTCTCCATTAGAAATTCATGAAAAATGCTAAATCTTTTCGGTTTTTCAAGTTTGAACGGAAAATCCCGTTTTGGCGCAAAACTCAAATAATTTCTTAGGATGGAAGCTACATCCTTCCCATACACGAAAACGTCGAAGGAAAGCTGAAAGTTACTTTTAGAGTCAAACTGGGAAGCAAAATTCCCAAGTGTGCAGGACCGTATTATTTTTTCTCTGCATAACGTGGACCTTTTTCAAAATTGAACAGGAAATTCAATTTCCGGGCAAAAGTGACAAAACTTGGGATTCGGGTAAATCAGTACCTCTCCTCACAGATTGTAAAATTTGATGAGGTTCGAACCACGCAAAGTGTGAAAAAGTGAACAAAGAAAATGACAATGTCCTTCTCGTCCCCCCAAGAAGTGCTTCTCGCCCCCCTAAGCCATTTTTTCGATTTCGAGCAATCGAGTTCATATTTTACACAGACGTAGATCAAGTCAAGAGAACAAAAAAAGGTAAATGCCATTTTGAGATATTTCCAAAAACGCGGCCTCCATCTTGGAAAATGGCGGATTTCGTCCCCAGCGGCCTGCACCTTCGCCCCTGAACACCCTTTCAAACTGGTTCCAGCAGACGCATCGCGCTAACGCCTAACGCAGGGTGGTAGGTGAAGACAACGTGACGGTAAATTAAGCAGTGGGTGGAGTGTTCGAGTCACGGGAAACGTTTGACTCTCCATTGGAAATTCATGAAAAATGCTAAATTTAACGGTTTTTCAAGTTTGAACAGAAAATCCCGTTTTGGCGCGAAACTCAAATAATTTCTTAGGATGGAAGCTACATCCTTCCCATACACGAAAACATGCAGGGCTAGCCTAAATCAAAGTCGAAAGGGTGACTTTTCTAATTAAATCCGCGAGCCTGCGTCCTTCTCGCCCCCCCAAACCGCCATTTCTGGAAAAGGCCGTTAAAGTGTACTTGTGATTAACCGAGGAAGACAAAACTTGGGATTCGGGTAATTCAGTACCTCTCCTCACAGATTGTAAAATTTGATGAGGTTCGAACCACGCAAAGTGTGAAAAAGTGAACAAAGAAAATGACAATGTCCTTCTCGTCCCCCCAAGAAGTGCTTCTCGCCCCCCTAAGCCACTTTTTCGATTTCGAGCAATCGAGTTGAAATTTTACACAGACGTAGATCAAGTCAAGAGAACAAAAAAAGGTAAATGCCATTTTGAGATATTTCCAAAAACGCGGCCTCCATCTTGGAAAATGGCAGATTTCGTCCCCAGCGGCCTGCACCTTCGCCCCTGAACACCCTTTCAAACTGGTTCCAGCAGACGCATCGCGCTAACGCCTAACGCAGGGTGGTAGGTGAAGACAACGTGACGGTAAATTAAGCAGTGGGTGTTTGGTTCGAGTCACGGGAAACGTTTGATTCTCCATTGGAAATTCATGAAAAATGCTAAATTTTAACGGTCTTTCAAGTTTGAACAGAAAATCCCGTTTTGGCGCGAAACTCAAATAATTTCTTAGGATGGAAGCTACATCCTTCCCATACACGAAAACAAGCAGGGCTAGCCTAAATCAAAGTCGAAAGGGTGACTTTTCTAATTAAATCCGCGAGCCTGCGTCCTTCTCGCCCCCCAAACCGCCATTTCTGGAAAAGGCCGTTAAAGTGTACTTGTGGTTAACCGAGGAAGACAAAACTTGGGATTCGGGTAATTCTGTACCTCTCCTCACAGATTGTAAAATTTGATGAGGTTCGAAAAACGCAAAGTGTGAAAAAGTGAACAAAGAAAATGACAATGTCCTTCTCGTCCCCCCAAGAAGTGCTTCTCGCCCCCCTAAGCCATTTTTTCGATTTCGAGCAATCGAGTTGAAATTTTACACGGACCTAGATCCAGTCAAGAGAACAAAAAAAGGTAAATGAGATTTTCAGATATCTCCAAAATCTCGGCCTCCATCTTGGAAAATGGCGGATTTCGTCCCCAGCGACCTGCACCTTCGCCCCTGAACACCCTTTCAAACTGGTTCCAGCAGACGCATCGCGCTAACGCCTAACGCAGGGTGGTAGGTGAAGACAACGTGACGGTAAATTAAGCAGTGGGTGTTTGGTTCGAGTCACGGGAAACGTTTGATTCTCCATTGGAAATTCATGAAAAATGCTAAATTTTAACGGTCTTTCAAGTTTGAACAGAAAATCCCGTTTTGGCGCGAAACTCAAATAATTTCTTAGGATGGAAGCTACATCCTTCCCATACACGAAAACATGCAGGGCTAGCCTAAATCAAAGTCGAAAGGGTGACTTTTCTAATTAAATCCGCAAGCCTGCGTCCTTCTCGCCCCCCCAAACCGCCATTTCTGGAAAAGGCCGTTAAAGTGTACTTGTGGTTAACCGAGGAAGACAAAACTTGGGATTCGGGTAATTCAGTACCTCTCCTCACAGATTGTAAAATTTGATGAGGTTCGAACCACGCAAAGTGTGAAAAAGTGAACAAAGAAAATGACAATGTCCTTCTCGTCCCCCCAAGAAGTGCTTCTCGCCCCCCTAAGCCACTTTTTCGATTTCGAGCAATCGAGTTGAAATTTTACACAGACCTAGATCCAGTCAAGAGAACAAAAAAAGGTAAATGAGATTTTCAGATATCTCCAAAATCTCGGCCTCCATCTTGGAAAATGGCGGATTTCGTCCCCAGCGACCTGCACCTTCGCCCCTGAACACCCTTTCAAACTGGTTCCAGCAGACGCATCGCGCCAACGCCTAACGCAGGGTGGTAGGTGAAGACAACGTGACGGTAAATTAAGCAGTGGGTGTTTGGTTCGAGTCAGGGGAAACGTTTGATTCTCCATTGAAAATTCATGAAAAATGCTAAATTTTAACGGTTTTTCAAGTTTGAACAGAAAATCCCGTTTTGGCGCGAAACTCAAATAATTTCTTAGGATGGAAGCTACATCCTTCCCATACACGAAAACATGCAGGGCTAGCTTAAATCAAAGTCGAAAGGGTGACTTTTATAATTAAATCCGCGAGCCTGCGTCCTTCTCGCCCCCCCAAACCGCCATTTCTGGAAAAGGCCGTTAAAGTGTACTTGTGGTTAACCGAGGAAGACAAAACTTGGGATTCGGGTAATTCAGTACCTCTCCTCACAGATTGTAAAATTTGATGAGTTTCGAACCACGCAAAGTGTGAAAAAGTGAACAAAGAAAATGACAATGTCCTTCTCGTCCCCCCAAGAAGTGCTTCTCGCCCCCCTAAGCCATTTTTTCGATTTCGAGCAATCGAGTTCATATTTTACACAGACGTAGATCAAGTCAAGAGAACAAAAAAAGGTAAATGCCATTTTGAGATATTTCCAAAAACGCGGCCTCCATCTTGGAAAATGGCGGATTTCGTCCCCAGCGGCCGGCACCTTCGCCCCTGAACACCCTTTCAAACTGGTTCCAGCAGACGCATCGCGCTAACGCCTAACGCAGGGTGGTAGGTGAAGACAACGTGACGGTAAATTAAGCAGTGGGTGTTTGGTTCGAGTCACGGGAAGCGTTTGATTCTCCATTGGAAATTCATGAAAAATGCTAAATTTTAACGGTTTTTCAAGTTTGAACAGAAAATCCCATTTTGGCGCGAAACTCAAATAATTTCTTAGGATGGAAGCTACATCCTTCCCATACACGAAAACATGCAGGGCTAGCCTAAATCAAAGTCGAAAGGGTGACTTTTCTAATTAAATCCGCGAGCCTGCGTCCTTCTCGCCCCCCCAAACCGCCATTTCTGGAAAAGGCCGTTAAAGTGTACTTGTGGTTAACCGAGGAAGACAAAACTTGGGATTCGGGTAATTCTGTACCTCTCCTCACAGATTGTAAAATTTGATGAGGTTCGAACCACGCAAAGTGTGAAAAAGTGAACAAAGAAAATGACAATGTCCTTCTCGTCCCCCCAAGAAGTGCTTCTCGCCCCCCTAAGCCATTTTTTCGATTTCGAGCAATCGAGTTGAAATTTTACACTTACCTAGATCCAGTCAAGAGAACAAAAAAAGGTAAATGAGATTTTCAGATATCTCCAAAATCTCGGCCTCCATCTTGGAAAATGGCGGATTTCGTCCCCAGCGACCTGCACCTTCGCCCCTGAACACCCTTTCAAACTGGTTCCAGCAGACGCATCGCGCTAACGCCTAACGCAGGGTGGTAGGTGAAGACAACGTGACGGTAAATTAAGCAGTGGGTGTTTGGTTCGAGTCACGGGAAACGTTTGATTCTCCATTGG
Organism: Lepisma saccharinum; assembly: GCF_977018435.1. Classification (NCBI taxonomy): domain Eukaryota; kingdom Metazoa; phylum Arthropoda; class Insecta; order Zygentoma; family Lepismatidae; genus Lepisma; species Lepisma saccharinum. The sequence continues at coordinate 9,332 of NW_028143239.1, read as the reverse complement.
AAATTCATGAAAAATGCTAAATTTTAACGGTTTTTCAAGTTTGAACAGAAAATCCCGTTTTGGCGCGAAACTCAAATAATTTCTTAGGATGGAAACTACATCCTTCCCATACACGAAAACATGCAGGGCTAGCCTAAATCAAAGTCGAAAGGGTGACTTTTCTAATTAAATCCGCAAGCCTGCGTCCTTCTCGCCCCCCAAACCGCCATTTCTGGAAAAGGCCGTTAAAGTGTACTTGTGGTTAACCGAGGAAGACAAAACTTGGGATTCGGGTAATTCAGTACCTCTCCTCACAGATTGTAAAATTTGATGAGGTTCGAACCACGCAAAGTGTGAAAAAGTGAACAAAGAAAATGACAATGTCCTTCTCGTCCCCCCAAGAAGTGCTTCTCGCCCCCCTAAGCCACTTTTTCGATTTCGAGCAATCGAGTTGAAATTTTACACAGACCTAGATCCAGTCAAGAGAACAAAAAAAGGTAAATGAGATATTCAGATATCTCCAAAATCTCGGCCTCCATCTTGGAAAATGGCGGATTTCGTCCCCAGCGTCCTGCACCTTCGCCCCTGAACACCCTTTCAAACTGGTTCCAGCAGACGCATCGCGCCAACGCCTAACGCAGGGTGGTAGGTGAAGACAACGTGACGGCAAATTAAGCAGTGGGTGTTTGGTTCGAGTCACGGGAAACGTTTGATTCTCCATTGGAAATTCATGAAAAATGCTAAATTTTAACGGTTTTTCAAGTTTGAACAGAAAATCCCATTTTGGCGCGAGACTCAAATAATTTCTTAGGATGGAAGCTACATCCTTCCCATACACGAAAACATGCAGGGCTAGCCTAAATCAAAGTGCTTCTCGGCCCCCTAAGCCATTTCTTCGATTTCGAGCTAGCGAGTTCAAGTTTCACACGGAGGTAGATCAAGTCAAGAGAACAAAAAAAACACTCTGTTGTGTGTTTGTCGGCCTACACAAGCATCTACTCTACAGCAAGAGATCTCTGCCGGCACATGTGCAAGTTGCAAGGCGATGCATACGTTTTCTGCCGACCAAACTTTTCATTCTAAACGACAGAAACAAACATCTTTCCTTCGCAAGAAATTACAGTGATAAAGTTCTCCTTCAGCTTAAATATTCTACCTATGCACCTTGGGAAAACAACTGACAGATTTAGTCTAAAACTTACAACATATGAAATAAAAAAAAATGTGTGGCAATGACACACACAAATATTCTCCTCCGTTTTCTTCCCAGCTTGACGTTCTCTTCGCGTTTTGCTCCAGAGAATGCCGTCAAAGGCAAAAATTCTGGGAGAATAAAGCTTCCCAAGAAACTTGTACAAGCAACGCAATGTGGCATTGACACAATATCATCCTCCTCACTTTTCTTCCCAGCTTGACTTTCTATTCGGCTTTTGCTCCAGAGATTACCGTCAAAGGCAACAATTCTGGGACAATATAGCTTCCCAAGAAACTTGTACAAGCATTGACACAATATCATCCGTTTTCTTCCCAGCTTGACTTTCTATTCGGCTTTTGCTCCAGAGATTGCCGTCAAAGACAAAAAAAATTCTGGGAGAATAAATCTCCCCAAGAAACTTGTACAAGCAAGGCAATGTGGCATTGACACAATATCATCCTCCTCCGTTTTCTTCCCAGCTTGACTTTCTATTCGGCTTTTGCTCCACAGATTGCCGTCAAAGGCAAAAATTCTGGGAGAATAAATCTTCCCAAGAAACTTGTACAAGCAACGCAATGTGGCATTGACACAATATCATCCTCCTCCGTTTTCTTCCCAGCTTCACTTTCTATTCGGCTTTTGCTCCAGAGATTGCCGTCAAAGGCAAAAATTCTGGGAGAATAAAGCTTCCCAAGAAACTTGTACAAGCAACGCAATGTGGCATTGACACAATATCATCCTCCTCCGTTTTCTTCCCAGCTTGACTTTCTATTCGGCTTTTGCTCCACAGATTGCCGTCAAAGGCAAAAATTCTGGGAGAATAAATCTTCCCAAGAAACTTGTACAAGCAACGCAATGTGGCATTGACACAATATCATCCTCCTCCGTTTTCTTCCCAGCTTGACTTTCTATTCGGCTTTTGCACCAGAGAATGCCGTCAAAGGCAAAAATTCTGGGAGAATAAAGCTTCCCACGAAACTTGTACAAGCAACGCAATGGGGCAGTGACAATATCATCCTCCTCCGTTTTCTTCCCAGCTTGACTTTCTATTCGGCTTTTGCTCCAGAGATTACCGTCAAAGGCAACAATTCTGGGACAATATAGCTTCCCAAGAAACTTGTACAAGCATTGACACAATATCATCCGTTTTCTTCCCAGCTTGACTTTCTATTCGGCTTTTGCTCCAGTGATTACAGTCAAAGTTAAAAGTTCTGGGAGAATAATAAAGCTTCCCAGCTTGACTTTCTATTCGGCTTTTGCTCCACAGATTGCCGTCAAATTCAAAAATACTGTGAGAATAAATCTTCCCAAGAAACTTGTACAAGCAACGCAATGTGGCATTGACACAATATCATCCTCCTCCGTTTTCTTCCCAGCTTGACTTTCTATTCGGCTTTTGCTCCAGAGATTGCCGTCAAAGGCAAAAATTCTGGGAGAATAAAGCTTCCCAAGAAACTTGTACAAGCAAGGCAATGTGGCATTGACACAATATCATCCTCCTCACTTTTCTTCCCAGCTTGACTTTCTATTCGGCTTTTGCTCCAGAGATTACCGTCAAAGGCAACAATTCTGGGACAATATAGCTTCCCAAGAAACTTGTACAAGCATTGACACAATATCATCCGTTTTCTTCCCAGCTTGACTTTCTATTCGGCTTTTGCTCCAGTGATTACAGTCAAAGTTAAAAGTTATGGGAGAATAATAAAGCTTCCCAGCTTGACTTTCTATTCGGCTTTTGCTCCACAGATTGCCGTCAAAGGCAAAAATTCTGGGAAAATAAATCTTCCCAAGAAACTTGTACAAGCAACGCAATGTGGCATTGACACAGTATCATCCTCCTCTGTTTTCTTCCCAGCTTTACTTTCTATTCGGCTCATTCTCTAGATATTGCCGTTAAAGGCAAAAAATAATCTGGGAAAATAAAGCTTCCCAAGAAACTTGTACAAGCAACATAATGTCGCAGTGACACAATATCATCATATGAAATAAAAACATATGAAATAAAAAAAATGTGTGGCAATGACACACACAAATATCCTCCTCCGTTTTCTTCCCAGCTTGACGTTCTCTTCGCGTTTTGCTCCAGAGAATGCCGTCAAAGGCAAAAATTCTGGGAGAATAAAGCTTCCCAAGAAACTTGTACAAGCAACGCAATGTGGCATTGACACAATATCATCCTCCTCACTTTTCTTCCCAGCTTGACTTTCTATTCGGCTTTTGCTCCAGAGATTACCGTCAAAGGCAACAATTCTGGGACAATATAGCTTCCCAAGAAACTTGTACAAGCATTGACACAATATCATCCGTTTTCTTCCCAGCTTGACTTTCTATTCGGCTTTTGCTCCAGAGATTGCCGTCAAAGACAAAAAAAATTCTGGGAGAATAAATCTCCCCAAGAAACTTGTACAAGCAACGCAATGTGGCATTGACACAATATCATCCTCCTCCGTTTTCTTCCCAGCTTGACTTTCTATTCGGCTTTTGCTCCAGAGATTACCGTCAAAGGCAACAATTCTGGGACAATATAGCTTCCCAAGAAACTTGTACAAGCATTGACACAATATCATCCGTTTTCTTCCCAGCTTGACTTTCTATTCGGCTTTTGCTCCAGAGATTGCCGTCAAAGACAAAAAAAATTCTGGGAGAATAAATCTCCCCAAGAAACTTGTACAAGCAACGCAATGTGGCATTGACACAATATCATCCTCCTCCGTTTTCTTCCCAGCTTCACTTTCTATTCGGCTTTTGCTCCAGAGATTGCCGTCAAAGGCAAAAATTCTGGGAGAATAAAGCTTCCCAAGAAACTTGTACAAGCAACGCAATGTGGCATTGACACAATATCATCCTCCTCCGTTTTCTTCCCAGCTTGACTTTCTATTCGGCTTTTGCTCCACAGATTGCCGTCAAAGGCAAAAATTCTGGGAGAATAAATCTTCCCAAGAAACTTGTACAAGCAACGCAATGTGGCATTGACACAATATCATCCTCCTCCGTTTTCTTCCCAGCTTGACTTTCTATTCGGCTTTTGCTCCAGAGATTACCGTCAAAGGCAACAATTCTGGGACAATATAGCTTCCCAAGAAACTTGTACAAGCATTGACACAATATCATCCGTTTTCTTCCCAGCTTGACTTTCTATTCGGCTTTTGCTCAAATGATTACAGTCAAAGTTAAAAGTTCTGGGAGAATAATAAAGCTTCCCAGCTTGACTTTCTATTCGGCTTTTGCTCCACAGATTGCCGTCAAATTCAAAAATTCTGGGAGAATAAATCTTCCCAAGAAACTTGTACAAGCAACGCAATGTGGCATTGACACAATATCATCCTCCTCCGTTTTCTTCCCAGCTTGACTTTCTATTCGGCTTTTGCTCCAGAGATTGCCGTCAAAGGCAAAAATTCTGGGAGAATAAAGCTTCCCAAGAAACTTGTACAAGCAAGGCAATGTGGCATTGACACAATATCATCCTCCTCACTTTTCTTCCCAGCTTGACTTTCTATTCGGCTTTTGCTCCAGAGATTACCGTCAAAGGCAACAATTCTGGGACAATATAGCTTCCCAAGAAACTTGTACAAGCATTGACACAATATCATCCGTTTTCTTCCCAGCTTGACTTTCTATTCGGCTTTTGCTCCAGTGATTACAGTCAAAGTTAAAAGTTATGGGAGAATAATAAAGCTTCCCAGCTTGACTTTCTATTCGGCTTTTGCTCCACAGATTGCCGTCAAAGGCAAAAATTCTGGGAAAATAAATCTTCCCAAGAAACTTGTACAAGCAACGCAATGTGGCATTGACACAGTATCATCCTCCTCTGTTTTCTTCCCAGCTTTACTTTCTATTCGGCTCATTCTCTAGATATTGCCGTTAAAGGCAAAAAATAATCTGGGAAAATAAAGCTTCCCAAGAAACTTGTACAAGCAACATAATGTCGCAGTGACACAATATCATCCTCCTCTGTTTCCTTCCCAGCTTTACGTTTTATTCGGCTTTTGCTCCAGAGATTGCCGTTAAAGGCAAAAAACAATCTGGGAGAATAAAGCTTCCCAAGAAACTTGTACAAGCAACGCAATGTGGCAGTGACACAATATCATCCTCCTCTGTTTTCTTCCCAGCTTGACTTTCTATTCGGCTTTTGCTCCAGAGATTGCCGTCAAAGGCAAAAAAAATTCTGGGACAATAAGGCTTCCCAAGAAACTTGTACAAGCAACGCAATGTGGCATTGACACAATATCATCCTCCTCTGTTTTCTTCCCAGCTTGACTTTCTATTCGGCTTTTGCTCCAGAGATTACCGTTAAAGGCAAAAAAATAATCTGGGAGAATAAAGCTTCCTAAGAAACTTGTACAAGCAACATAATGTGGCAGTGACACATTATCATCCTCCTCTTTTTTTCTTCCCAGCTTGACATTCTATTCGGCTTTTGCTCCAGAGATTGCCGTGAAAGGCAAAAAATAATCTGGGAGAATAAAGCTTCCCAAGAAACTTGTACAATCAACATAATGTGGCAGCGACACAATATAACCCTCCTCAGTTTTCTTCCCACCTTTACCTTCTATTCGGCTTTTGCTCCAGAGATTGCCGTTGATGGCAAAAATCCTGGGTGAATGAAGCTTCTCCACAAACTTCTAAAAGGACGGTAATGTTGCAAAGGCACACACACAAACAATTCTCCTCCTCAGTTTTCTTCCCAGCTTTACTTTCTATTCGGCTTTTGCTCCAGAGATCGCCGTCAAAGGTAAAAGTTCTGGGAGAATAAAGGTTCCCAGCTTTACTTTCCATTCGGCTTTTGCTCCAGAGATCGCCGTCAAAGGTAAAAGTTCTGGGAGAATAAAGCTTCCCAGCTTTACTTTCCATTCGGTTTTTGCTCCAGAGATTACCGTTAAAGTCAAAAATTCTTTGAGAATGGATCTTCCCAACAAACATCTACAAGCACCGCAATGTGGCAAAGGCACACAAATCTGCTTTTCTGTTTTGTTCCCAGCTTGACTTTCTATTGGGGTTTTGCTCCACAGATTACCGTTAAAGGTAAAAATTCTGGGAGAGTAAACTTGCTCGTCCACAAACTTCTCGGCCAAGCACCATCATATACACACCTCTCGTCCACTTTCCTCCCAGCTTGGCTTCGAATGTGGATTGCTCTCTCTTTGTCTAAAAGACAAATCTTTCTGCCTGCACAGTGTTCAACTGCTGCTTTCGTTCTCTACAGTTAGTTTCTAACTGCAAAGAAACAACATTTTTCATTCGCAACTTGGCTTGGAGTCAAGTTGTTGCCTCCCAGGCTAAACAGGGAGGTCCTTCTTCTTCTTCTTTGGTCGGCTGGGTCGAAACCCCGAGTCCAGCGATCCGCCACCTGCAGGAAGCCCCGGTTGCCAGCAACCGGTGAAGGTGTGCCGGCTTCCGGTTTGGGTGTCCTCCCCCGGTCGAAACTGGGGTCTGGACTCCCGGCGAAGGTCCCGGAGGGACCTCCTGAAAGAGAATAGGAGTTGTTTCAGGTGCCGTGCAGCCGACAGCACGAACCTGCAAGCGAGGGCTGCCTTTCAACGGGTCGCCACCGTACGGAGGCTTCACCGCTCACGACGCCCCGCCAGATACTCAAGTCGTCTACGAGTGGTTCAAGGGTCCCAACTTCCGAGTGCTTGATTACCCCGTGAATCCCCATCT
>NW_028143238.1:110959-173091 GCF_977018435.1 Lepisma saccharinum | reverse complement strand
ACAACGCAAAGACTTTACCGCTAATGTATAAAGATAAATTAGAATCTGTTGTTTTGCCGTGTGGGGCCCCAGTACCGATTAGCTTAAATGCATAAAGAGTAGGTAAAATAAGCAAGATGGCCGTCACTATTGTTTTGTGATCAAAGAGGAGTCACAGGTTCGATTCAATCAAAGGAGGCAAGATTCTATGTTTCAATTCCATGTAAAAGTCTAAGTTATATTTCGATTAACCTCAATGCATAAAGAGGAATTAAACAAAAACAAGCAAAATGGCGACAGATGTGATAAAAGAAAAATTGAATTAGTTTTTTATAGTGACAAGAAAAAATAGCGAATCATTGTTAGAAATAGAATGAAAATAAGATACTTGCCTTTGCGTGTCCAGCGCTGTGCAGAAAAGCTCTCATGCTTTATCTCCGACAAGTCCACAATACACATTTTTTTTATTGTATAGTTAATTATTAATGTTGTTATTAACACAGATTCTTACCAGTGTGAAGAAAAGCTCTCATGCTTTATCTCCGACAAATCCACAATACACTCTTTTTCATTATATAGTTAATTATTAATGTTGTTATTAACACCTGAGTGTTTACCAGTGTGAAGAAAGCTCTCATGCTTTATCTTCGACAAGTCCACAATACACACTTTTTCATTATATAGTTAATTATTAATGTTGTTATTAACGATTGTTACCAGTAAAATATAAACCATGAGGATTTTTAAAGGGGGTGATAAGTGAAAAAAATCCAGACATATATTTTATCCCTGTTTATTACCAATATTTACAAATTCCAAAGAGCCGCACCACACACACACACACACATACATATGTAAATGTTTATATTGTGTCACCAGTTTATCAGCATGTTATTTAACAAGTTTTTATTGCTCAAGTTTGTTCACTCACCCACATAAGGAATTGTGTCACTATCATATCCATTTTCTGCTGCAACCACTGAATTAAATGTTTCACTATTTTTTCCACAAGCATGTTCTCGCAAAAAACAAACACTTCTTTGGAAAGTCTTTTTCCGTCGATGTTTTGTATAGACAAAGGCTCAGGTTTTGTACATCCATGTAGATGGGAAAGCACAAACCTTCTCCTTATTGCATGCATGGACAGGGGAAATATCTGTGCAACCGAAACATTGTTCGCGAAGGTCGAGAATGCAAGATTCCACACAGTTTCCAAAATATGATTTCAGATACGGCGACACTGTTTCACACATAACTTTCGCATGCTCGATGCACACAAATATCTTCATAAAGTTCCGCCACGAACTTTCTGCGATGAACACTATCTCCAGGGAACCGTAAGCTGGTTTCTTCCTTATAATGATCTGACGGCGATTGTACAGTGTGGTTATCAGCAATTCATGTTGCTCACTTAGTGGGTAGGAAACACGAGGCTGCTCACCTGGAATAGCGATGTAATTGTCGATTACTGGGAACAATTCCTGAAGAGCGTACCACTCCTGCAACTGTAGTTCAACACCGGCCGCCCCGCTTCTGTGTAGCCTGACCACAGGTTGGAAATCCAGATGAGAGGAAAGTCCGATTGAGATAACTTTTGTTTTCGAAGCATTCAAATAGTAGACGTGATCAAATAATATCGACTGGCGTATAAGACTAGTTACTTGTTTTTGTTCTTCAGGTAAATGCTGATCGCTCTCTTTCTGAAGAACCCCCTTGAAATTAGTGTACGGTTGAAATCTTTTTTTCAGCGGCATCGAAATAGAGGATTCCATGACTAAGAACTGCGAGATACTGCATGTCGCAGCGTGCAGGTATACATTTGAAGAAATGCGTGGGTGTGTTTTTGAGACGCATGCGCGCGTAGCAAACCAAGCATGTGCTGGACAAAAAAGGTGGAGGGGGCGGGGCATTACAAAGATCAATGGTGAGAGAAAAATCAGCAGAATATCATAAACGTCATATTGAGAAAATATTGGATAACAAATATTAATTAATTTAATTAAAACATCAACCGCATTGTCGATCTGAAATTAGGTTTATAGACAGGGGGCAAAATGGAAAATATCGACGATGTTCTAGTATTGGATTGTTTCTGTATTTCCATCGGTATAATCCTCCACCACATTTGAAGCATACTGTTTTATCCTCTTTTTGAATGTAAAATAATCCTGCTTCGGACAGAGCTTCTACAAACGGGAATTCTTTTGATTGCCAGTTTCTGAAAGAGGACAATCTAGCATTGAAAGATCCCATCTCTGGATATTGCGTCATTGTTCTGTAAAGACACAAAACAAGATAAATATTATAAGTAAGCTGTTGTAAACTGTAACGCTACAAAATTATTAATATACTATTAGGACTATATGTAACTTGTATAAAATTTCAAACAGTATTTACTGTCAATATTTTCTAGTATACGTACCGAGTATTATAAATTTAATTTACGAGTCAGCAAATAAGTTGTTATAATATTGTCGTTTTTTATCGGTACTGGGAATAAAATTTGAAATTTATGCATGGGTTTACCAGAGGCTCTATGGAATAAATACAGAAAACAGTAATGCCCACAGTACACAGACCCGTAACTTTGTATCTGATGAGTGTTGTACGTATAGAATTTAGAGTTATTTTCCAAAAATCGCAAATGGTTATGCACATGTGGAGGTTTTCCGTAACTATCAAAAAATTCCCCCCGGGAGTTACTGTCTATGTAAATTGCTACCCAGTGCTTCCCGGGGCTATCTTTGGGATCTGTATTTACAATCAACGCTGCTGGTAGTTCCACATGTACAGGTAATTCATTAGCTGCGAAAACCCCAACATGATGATTGTCAAAGGCTCTATTTGATATTAACCCGTGAAGCAAATTTAAAGTCGACAGCATTGCTGGACACTAAATAGTAATATTGTGCAACTCACCTTTTTATACTTCAAAGTAGACGGTACACGTCACAGTAGATTCCAGAACCAATTTGATCTGGGTCACCAAGCTGTTTATCGTTGTTGAAACAATGGAGAGCTATCTAACACAACGCTGATGCTCGGAATATGTAGGCGGGGTTTACAAACGCGCATGCGTACAATGCTATCTGGCATTTGTTGTGCTGTTGTAAAATGAATTTTGTACTATAAGAAAATTGTCTGTATGTGTGTGTGTGTATATATATATATATATATATATATATATATATATATACAGACACACACGCATATTTATTTATTGATGAAGTGTATATATATATATATATATAATACAATATAATATATATATATATGTAATTTGAAGATACAACATATCAGTAAAATCTAACAACTAGCAAAATATTCATAACATTCGACTTTTATATTATATGTAATTTAAAACATTCTTCACAGTTTGAGAAATGGAGTGCTTGTGGAAACACCCGTTCTCTGCAATATTGGCTGGTCCATCAGGATGTGGAAAGACATATTTTGTGAAGCATTTTCTCCAGTGTTTACCCCAAATGGTAAATGTAAAATTCAACAATATTTTGGTGTGCTACGGGGAATGGCAATCTGCATACAATGATTTCCCTGGTTTTGTACAATTTCGGGAAGGAATGCCTAATATTGACCAATTTGTGCCAAATTCTGGACCTCATCTTATTATTATCGATGATCAGATGAGGGAATGCGATCAAAGAGTCACAGATTTATTTACAAAAGGGTGTCATCATCGTGATATTAGTCTTTTCTTTATCACTCAAAATCTATTCCATCAGGGAAAAGGGAATAGGGATATATCTTTAAATAGTCATTATATTGTATGCTTCAAAAATCCAAGAGACAGAGCCCAAATTAATTATTTATCTAGACAAGTATACCCGGAGAATCCAAATTTTATAAAAGATGCATATTACAATGCCACCGCTGAACCCCATGGATATTTGCTGTTTGATCTGAAGCAGAACACTCCGGAAGAAGTACGTTTTCGGTCGCGGATATTTCCCGACGATGATATCAATTATGTATATATTCCTACAAAAAAAGCAAGCATAATCACTAGTCGTTTATTCTGTCATCATGGCTCCAAGAGTGAAACACGCTAAAGTGCTCCAAGTTTTGTCGGATGCTAAACCAGCTCTTCGCACAGCGATATTACAAGCTGCTGATTCTTCCTTAGTTAATTCAATCTGTGAGTGTTGTTACAATGTTCTAAAAGGGAATGTTCCTCTTTCAACACCTCAGAAAACAAGATTGAGCCGGTACAAGAAGGTGATACGTAATCTCTCTGCCAAAGGACACTCTACAAAGCAGAAGAAACAGATACTAGTGCAACACGGAGGATTTCTACCTGCGTTATTAGCCCCTTTAATAGGAGGTGTGTTATCAAGTTTATTTAAGTGAAAAAAAAAATCTGAACATGGAGCATGCCAAAAAAATGGTTATAATACCTCAAGAATTTATGGATAACATGAGACATCCTGTTATGTCTGCACCGTCTACATCCTTATCGCAATTGGATCAGGATATGCAAGTAATTTTGAATCTCAAAGGTCTTTCGGATGATGAAAAATGGAATCGTTACAGTATTGTGCTCCAAAAATTTCTGTCTATTACTCGAAAACAAAGAGAACCTGTGTCGCTACCGATTACAGAATCTACTGAGAAGTTGACTGATATGAAAGAAGAAATTCTAGCTGCTACACCTAGCATGTATCGTAGAAAAGCCGAACTGTTGTATGAACGTCTTTTACATAATAGTAATATTGATTGGGATAAATATGGGGCAGTTTTTATTAACAATAATAAAATTGAAGGCTCAAATATTGTCGATCTAGTATCGGATATAATTCGACCACGAAAAACAAGCAATCCTGTTGGGTGGCAACTATTCAATAGAGCTCTGGCGTTATCTAATATTCCTCAAGAATATATTGGAAACCCCCGGAGACAGGAGTTTATTCAACAGATTGTTTTTGGCAACACCGGACGCCATGTTCCGCTGTCCGGAGCTAACCAAGAAGAGGCACAAGAATTAACAGAAGCAGAAGAAGAAGAAGAAGAAAAGGAACCAATTTCTTTTGTATCATCATTTCCAGGGCACAAACGTAAACGTACTGTTCCAGTTTGGTCAAGATACAAACCATGAGCGAAAAAATATTAGAGAATATCTGGTACAATCCATCTCATCCAGCATCCTATTCTACAGCTTCAACACTATGGAAAGCTGTAAAAAAATCCATACCATTGTCAACAATCAAACATTGGTTGACAAAGCAAACTGCATACACTTTGCATAGACCTGTAAAGCGTCGATTTCCGAGAAACTTTTATTTTGTGCATAATATCGATGACCAATGGCAGGCTGACTTGAATGACATGCAGAGTTTGCGGAATCACAACAAAGGGTACAGATATATACTCACAGTTATCGATATTTTTAGCAGGCATGCTTGGGCTGTCCCTGTAAAAAATAAAACTGGTGTATGTATAAAAAAGGCTTTCCAGCAAATTTTCAAACAAAGCAAAAGAAAACCTTTGAAATTACAAACTGACAAAGGCCGTGAGTTTACCAACAGTATTGTGCAGGAATATCTCAAAAAACAAAATGTAATTTATTTTACAACAAAGAATCCTGATATTAAAGCTAGTATTGTTGAAAGATTCAACAGAACTTTAAAGGAACGCATGTGGAAGTATTTTACTAAGCAAAGAACCAGCTGTTATGTTAATGTACTCCCAAAGCTTTTGAAAGCTTATAATCATAAAATTCACTCGAGTATTAAAATGGCACCAGCAGATGTTACTCCTGAGAAGGTTTTGAAAGTATGGCACAATATGTATGACAAAAAACTCAAATCTGATTCATCTCCACTATTGTCATTGAAGATGCCATTCAAAATAGGAGATACAGTGAGAATAACAAAAACCAAAAAACGCTTTGACAAAGGTTACATGGAAAATTGGACAAGAGAAATATTTGTGGTGGAACGTATTTTGAAAAGAAATCCTCAAGTGTATGAATTAAAAGATCTACAAGGACATAAAATCGATGGAACATTTTATACGGAAGAGTTGCAATTGGTCCGCTTACCGGATATGCATGAAATTGATAAAATCCTTGCGACCAAAGGTAAAGGAGCCAGTAAAAAGTTGTTAGTTCATTGGAAAGGTTACTCCAGATTATTTGACAGTTGGATTAGCGCATCGTTTTTGGAGTCAAAAAAAGAGAGAGAGAGGCATAATTTTTTGTAGGTATTCTCATCAGTGGTACAAATAACCTTCATAACACATCATGAGAAAAGCAAACGCTTTCTACCTTACTTTGCCTAGTAACAGTTCCATGAAATATTTCCCAAGTAATACTCTAACTAATTACACCACAAAGCTTCAGAACCGTGTGGAGTTGGACACCAACAAATGGGAGATGGCATTGGTAGAAGTGCATTATCCTTATTCAATACTAAACATTACAAGATTTAACAACTATATTCAATATAAATCTATGGATGATGTCAAATGGAACGAACTCCGAATATCCGAAGGCTATTACGCATCTATAAACAGCATTGTTGCAGAAATCAATAAATATTCTGAAACATTAAATTTTAGTCTCCGAAATCATCCTGCGTACAAACATGTGACTGTTGATATATCTACCAAGCAGAGAAACATAAATGTACGATTGTCACCTCAACTGGCACGGATATTAGGTTTTAAACCGACCGATGATCTATCAGAAGTAAAAATTGGACGCTCGCCTCCAAATGTTGTGAGAGAAATTCCTTCCCAGATGTATATTTACACAGATATTGCGGAATCACATATGGTGGGAGATGCTGTCGCCCCTCTATTACGTATTATAAACATTAATCCTATGGAACATACTTTTGGAAGTGATGGTGTGCAAATTTTCGATTCACCACATTACATCCCAGTGCAGAAACATAATTTCGAACAAATAGAAATTGACTTAAGGGATAGCACTGGTGCACACATCCCATTCTCCTTCGGACTAGTGTGTTTGAAACTTCATTTTAGACGTTGTGGTGAAAAGCTCTGATTATGAATGACCCATATTTTCAATACTACCATCAACAAGCTGGATCTGGTGTGGGTAACATATATTACGGTGCTGCCTATCAAAAAGGACATGGCATTGGAAGTTTTCTTGGAGGACTTTTTCGGTCAGCTTTGCCTCTTATCAAAAAGGGAGCGAAAGCTGTAGGGAAAGAAATGTTAAAAACAGGGGTAAATGTGTTAGGTGATGTTGTAGACAAAACACCCCTAAAACAGTCACTACAATCCAGAATTTCGGATGCCAGATCAAATCTTAAAAGAAAAGCTGAAACAAAGCTAAAGGAAATGATTGGTTCAGGTTATCAGGGGCATAAACATTTCAAAAGGAATCACTCTGCTTCGGGACAGCGAACTGGAAGGATCGCTCAGAGAAAGAAGAGATCCAGTGCCAATACAAACACCAAGAAAACAACCAAGCGCAACCGTAAGAAAATTCAAATAACATCAGATATTTTTGATTAGATATGGCGCTAATTAGGGAGAAATCATGTGAGTGTTTTAAAAGTGAATTGGATATTTTCTCGGTAAAACCTACTCAGACAAGCATCTTAGAACACCACACTATCGGATACAAACCTGTTAGTTCTCTGGCAGATAATGCCCCCACCGAGTTCGTAATACCTGGACATGGTGATGATTATATGGATTTAGCACACACAATGTTGAATATAGATGCCAGAATTGTAAAAGCGAATGGTCAGTTATTGCTACCCACAGATAAAACAATTGGACCTGTCAATGATTTTCTCAATGCAATGTTCAGCGAAGTACAAATCTACTTAAATAACAAACTCATCTCGTTTCCATCTCACATGCACCCATACAGGTCTTATTTTGAAAAAGCACTGAACTATGACATATCTGCAAAATCATCTCATCTCCAAAGTGCATTGTGGTACAAAGATACAGCAGGCGCTTTTGATAACGTTTCGGAAGACAACAAAGGCTTTACAAAACGTAACCAACTAACAAAACAGAGTAAAACATTTGATATGTTTGGTTACTTGCATTCTGATATTTTCAATCAAGAGAAATTTTTGATCAATGGAGTGGAAATGCGAATAAAACTGATTCCTTCGAAAAACACTTTCTGCTTGATGGGATTAGATGACAGTGAAGGCAAAGTGGAAATTCTGGATGCTACACTATATGTGAGAAAAGTATCGGTCAGTTCATCCATCAAACTTAGTCACAATCGCATATTGCAAAAACATACAGCAAAATACCCTCTAACAAGAGTACAACTTAAAGCTGTAACTATTCCAAAAGATATTGTTTCAAAAACAATTGACAATGTGATACTTGGACGTCTTCCGAAACGATTAGTTGTGGGGTTTGTTACCAACGATGCATTCAACGGCACTCTGTCTACAAACCCATTCAATTTTCAACATTTCAATTACAACTTCTTTACTTTATATGTTGATGGAGTCCAAATTCCCGGCAAACCACTTCAACCAGACTTTGAAAACAACAAGTACATAACAGCATATCACACATTATTCTCTGGAACAGGGATACACTATATGGATGAAGGAAACAATATATCGCGTGAGGAATACCCCCAGGGATATGCATTACTTGTTTTCGATATAACACCAGACGCAGCTGCAAGTGCCATATCCCACTGCAGTCTTCAACGGCAAGGGGCTGTTAGCTTGGAAGTCCACTTCAAATCGGCTTTGGAATCTACTGTGACTTGTGTTATCTACTCTGAATTTGACGCTCTCATGGAAATTAATAATCAAAGAGATATTCATCTGGATTAATTGTATAACAAGGTGAGTTGCACAATATTACTATTTAGTGTCCAGCAATGCTGTCGACTTTAAATTTGCTTCACGGGTTAATATCAAATAGAGCCTTTGACAATCATCATGTTGGGGGTTTTCGCAGCTAATGAATTACCTGTACATGTGGAACTACCAGCAGCGTTGATTGTAAATACAGATCCCAAAGATAGCCCCGGGAAGCACTGGGTAGCAATTTACATAGACAGTAACTCCCGGGGGGAATTTTTTGATAGTTACGGAAAACCTCCACATGTGCATAACCATTTGCGATTTTTGGAAAATAACTCTAAATTCTATACGTACAACACTCATCAGATACAAAGTTACGGGTCTGTGTACTGTGGGCATTACTGTTTTCTGTATTTATTCCATAGAGCCTCTGGTAAACCCATGCATAAATTTCAAATTTTATTCCCAGTACCGATAAAAAACGACAATATTATAACAACTTATTTGCTGACTCGTAAATTAAATTTATAATACTCGGTACGTATACTAGAAAATATTGACAGTAAATACTGTTTGAAATTTTATACAAGTTACATATAGTCCTAATAGTATATTAATAATTTTGTAGCGTTACAGTTTACAACAGCTTACTTATAATATTTATCTTGTTTTGTGTCTTTACAGAACAATGACGCAATATCCAGAGATGGGATCTTTCAATGCTAGATTGTCCTCTTTCAGAAACTGGCAATCAAAAGAATTCCCGTTTGTAGAAGCTCTGTCCGAAGCAGGATTATTTTACATTCAAAAAGAGGATAAAACAGTATGCTTCAAATGTGGTGGAGGATTATACCGATGGAAATACAGAAACAATCCAATACTAGAACATCGTCGATATTTTCCATTTTGCCCCCTGTCTATAAACCTAATTTCAGATCGACAATGCGGTTGATGTTTTAATTAAATTAATTAATATTTGTTATCCAATATTTTCTCAATATGACGTTTATGATATTCTGCTGATTTTTCTCTCACCATTGATCTTTGTAATGCCCCGCCCCCTCCACCTTTTTTGTCCAGCACATGCTTGGTTTGCTACGCGCGCATGCGTCTCAAAAACACACCCACGCATTTCTTCAAATGTATACCTGCACGCTGCGACATGCAGTATCTCGCAGTTCTTAGTCATGGAATCCTCTATTTCGATGCCGCTGAAAAAAAGATTTCAACCGTACACTAATTTCAAGGGGGTTCTTCAGAAAGAGAGCGATCAGCATTTACCTGAAGAACAAAAACAAGTAACTAGTCTTATACGCCAGTCGATATTATTTGATCACGTCTACTATTTGAATGCTTCGAAAACAAAAGTTATCTCAATCGGACTTTCCTCTCATCTGGATTTCCAACCTGTGGTCAGGCTACACAGAAGCGGGGCGGCCGGTGTTGAACTACAGTTGCAGGAGTGGTACGCTCTTCAGGAATTGTTCCCAGTAATCGACAATTACATCGCTATTCCAGGTGAGCAGCCTCGTGTTTCCTACCCACTAAGTGAGCAACATGAATTGCTGATAACCACACTGTACAATCGCCGTCAGATCATTATAAGGAAGAAACCAGCTTACGGTTCCCTGGAGATAGTGTTCATCGCAGAAAGTTCGTGGCGGAACTTTATGAAGATATTTGTGTGCATCGAGCATGCGAAAGTTATGTGTGAAACAGTGTCGCCGTATCTGAAATCATATTTTGGAAACTGTGTGGAATCTTGCATTCTCGACCTTCGCGAACAATGTTTCGGTTGCACAGATATTTCCCCTGTCCATGCATGCAATAAGGAGAAGTTTGTGCTTTCCCATCTACATGGATGTACAAAACCTGAGCCTTTGTCTATACAAAACATCGACGGAAAAAGACTTTCCAAAGAAGTGTTTGTTTTTTGCGAGAACATGCTTGTGGAAAAAATAGTGAAACATTTTAATTCAGTGGTTGCAGCAGAAAATGGATATGATAGTGACACAATTCCTTATGTGGGTGAGTGAACAAACTTGAACAATAAAAACTTGTTAAATAACATGCTGATAAACTGGTGACACAATATAAACATTTTACATATGTATGTGTGTGTGTGTGTGTGTGTGCGGCTCTTTGGAATTTTGTAAATATTGGTAATAAACAGGGATAAAATATATGTCTTGGATTTTTTTCACTTATCACCCCCTTTAAAAATCCTCATGGTTTATATTTTTACTGGTAACAATCGTTAATAACAACATTAATAATTAACTATATAATGAAAAAGTGTGTATTGTGGACTTGTCGAAGATAAAGCATGAGAGCTTTTCTTCACACTGGTAAAACTCGGTGTTAATAACAACATTAATAATTAACTATATAATGAAAAAGTGTGTATTGTGGATTTGTCGGAGATAAAGCATGAGAGCTTTTCTTCACACTGGTAAGAATCTGTGTTAATAACAACATTAATAATTAACTATACAATAAAAAAAATGTGTATTGTGGACTTGTCGGAGATAAAGCATGAGAGCTTTTCTGCACAGCGCTGGACACGCAAAGGCAAGTATCTTTATTTTCATTCTATTTCTAACAATGATTCGCTATTTTTTCTTGTCACTATAAAAAACTAATTCAATTTTTCTTTTATCACATCTGTCGCCATTTTGCTTGTTTTTGTTTAATTCCTCTTTATGCATTGAGGTTAATCGAAATATAACTTTAGACTTTTACATGGAATTGAAACATAGAATCTTGCCTCCTTTGATTGAATCGAACCTGTGACTCCTCTTTGATCACAAAACAATAGTGACGGCCATCTTGCTTATTTTACCTACTCTTTATGCATTTAAGCTAATCGGTACTGGGGCCCCACACGGCAAAACAACAGATTCTAATTTATCTTTATACATTAGCGGTAAAGTCTTTGCGTTGTAATCAAAAGGCATTTTGTTTTGATTTTTAATATCTGTTCCTGCCTAAATACTAATGGGGACTCAACACACTTCTTTTTTTTTTAAAAAAAAACAAAAACATCATTATCAGCCAATTTAACATTGTGAATCGAACCCGGGGCCTTTTCATTACAGCATAAACATCCTATTTCCAATTAGTTCATTTTCTCTTTGTGCACAAAAAGCTAATCGGAACTTTTAAACAAATACAATTGAATATCCAATTTTCACCAACATTGGGAATCGAACCCTCAACCACTTGATTAAAACATCTCGCGGAATAAAAAAAAAAACAACCCCCCCCCCGCGCCGCGCCGCGCCGCCCCGCCCCGCCCCGCGCCGCTCCGCCCCGCGCCGCGCCCCGGTCCGCCGCCGCCGCCGCCGCTAAACACAAAACGCGGCCGCCATATTGATTTTATTCAAATACTATTTATGCACAGATGGACTAATCGGGACCTATAATGGCGGGACAAAACAATTGGCCTCATTTAACTACCTAGAGAATCGAACCCGCGACCTCTTCATTACCAGGCGACAACATTAACCACTACCCCAAAGCCGCCATATTGATTTTATTCAAACACTATTTATGCACAGATGGACTAATCGAGGACCTATAATGGCGGGATTAAACAATTGGCCTAATTTAACTACCTAGAGAATCGAACCCGCGACCTCTTCATTGCCAGGTGACAACATTAACCACTAACCCAACTCGATTTTCGAACTCAACCATTTTGTTGCCTTTATTTACACACAGGCTAATCGAGACCATTCAATATTGACATCGTCGCCTTGTAATCAAAGGGTCCCAGGTTCGATACTCGGTGGAGGCACATAGTGGTCCGAATCACCACTTTTCAACTGTAGGTCCAATCCTGATTAGTCTTACCGTGCATAAATTGGACTTAAAAAAAAAAAACGAACTCAATCTATCAATCAATCAATATTGACTCTACCAGGAATCGAACCCTCGACGCCTCTTGTTTTACAGAGCAATAACCTTAGCCGCTAAACTTTCGGGGTAAAGCACCTTCGGCGCCATCTTTAAATCATTTCTTCATGTCTTTGAATCATACGCAATGGTTGCGCGCGCATTTCCTCCACACACACACACACACACACACACACACAAACATATGCACGTGTTAGGTTAGCATACATCAAGAAACAACATGACAAATCCATTGACCCCCTCCCCCCACCGCTTCCGATGTCTTCAAGGTGATCAGACACGTTCTGCTGACTCAACAATAAAACCACTCGTGGCCCGCTACGACCGGATGTAACATAACACCTGTCGCATCAAATTTTGCTGACGCGTAGGAATAAAATGCTGCCATTACTACTAGGGCCAATTGAGATTGACATACGTTGTTTCAGGAATGCGATAATTTCGGATTGAAGCAATGTTTTTGAGGTGGTAGAACTGTTTTTGGGTGAAAACATTACTTACAAGCATAATATGTGAGGTTCGTGTCTCAGCGAAGTAATAAGAATTCAAAAATATATCCCGGGTTTTCCGTGACGGTACAATAATCAAAATTGGAGCTTAGTAGAAAGTAATCATATAGAAAATTTTATTTAAAGATTACCTAGATACAAACCTCACACATTCGATAATATTTGGTCCATAATTTCTTGTGAACTCCGTTTCTCAGCGAAGAAGTAAGAATTAAAAGAAATATTTCCCGGGTTATCCGGGACGGTACAAAAATTAAAAATGGGCTTAATAGGAAGTAATCATATAAAATATTTTTTTATTTAAAGATTACTTACATACAAACCTTAAACACTTGATCATATTTGGTCCATATTTTATTTTGAACTTCGTGTCTCAGCGAGGTGAAGTAAGATATAAGGCATATATCCCGGGTTTTCCGTGACGGCACCAAAATCTAAAACGAGCTAAATAGAAAGTAATCATATAGAAGATTTTATTTAAAATTCACTTAGATACTAACCTCACACAGTTGATAATATTTGGTACATTGTTTCTTGTGAACTGCGTATCTTAACGACGAAGTAAGAGTTTTAAAAATATTTCCGGAGTTTTCCGTGACGGTTCAAAAATAAAAAACGTGCTTAATAGAAAGTAATCATATATAAAATTATACATATAGATTACTTAAATACAAGCCACACACATTTGTTAATATTTTGTCCACAGTTTCTCGTGAACTTTGTGTCTCAGCGAAAATGTAAGAATTTAGAAATTTTTCCCGTGTTTTCCGTGACGGTACAAAAATAAAAAATGTGCTTAATAGAAAGAAATCACATAGAAGATTTTATTTAAAGATTAATTAGATACAAACCTCAAACTCTCGATAATATTTGGTCCATAGTTTCTCATGAATATCGTGTCTCAGCGAAGAAGTGAGCATTAAAAAAATATCTACAAGGTTTTCCTTGAAGGTACAAAAATAAGAAATGGCTTAATAGAATGTAATCATATAGAAGATTTTATATAGAGATAATTTAGATACAAACCTCACACATTCGGTAATATTTGGTCATATTTTATGGTGAACTTGCTGTCTCAGCCATGAAGTAAGAATTCAAAAATATTTCCCGAGTTTTCCGTTTCGGTACAAAAATAAAAAATGGGCTTTATAGAAAGTAATCACATAGATGATTTAATTTAATGATTACTTAGATACAAACCTCACACACTGGATAATATTTTGTCCATACTTTCATGTGAACTTCGTGTCTCAGTGAAAATCTAAGAATGTAGAAATATTTCAGGAGTTTTCCGTGACGATACAAATATAAAAACCAGGCTTAATAGAAAGTAATAATATAGGAGATATTATTTAAAGATTACTTAGATACAAACCCCAAACACTCCATAATATTTGGTCCATAGCGAAGAAGTAAGAATACAAAAATATATCCTGGGTTATCTGTGACGGTACAAAAATCTAAAAGGTACTTGATTCACGGTACAAGTCCATTACATATTATTGATGGATTAAAGAACTCTAAACCTCACCAATAAATTAACATTTTGTGCTGGGGTTCGAAGGAATTTGTACATTCGAAGTGAAGAAACCAAAATTGGATAATTAATTTGGGGTTTCCAATAACGGTACAAAAATCTTAAAAAAAACTTTATAGAAGATAATCAGATATTAGATTTTCTTTAAAGAATTCTTAGATACATACCTCATACATTCGATAATATTTGGTCCATAGTTTCTTGTGAACTTTGTGTCTTAGCAAAGAAGTGAGAATAAAAGTATATTTCCCGGGTTTTTCCGTGACGGTAGAAAACTCAAAAAGCGTAAGAAGTACTCATTTAGGACATTTTTTTAAACGGTAAACAGATATAAGCCTCACACATTCCATAATATTTGGTCCATATTTTCTTGTGAAGTGCGTGTCTTTTCGATGATGGTGAAATTTATAAAATATTTGCTGGGTATTTCGTGATTTTACGAAAACTGGAAGGGGACTTGATACGAAGTACACACTATAAAATTCTATTCATTAATTGGGGAGCTCTAAACTTCACCAATATAATAATATTTGTCCACGTATTCATATGAATTAGTACGTTGATGTGAAAAATCCAAAATCTGAAAATTATTTTCGGGTTTTCTGTAACGGTACAACAATCATAGAGGGGCTTATGGGAAAGTACTCATTCTAGAGATTTTATTTTAACATTAATCAGACAATGCCTCACACATTCGATAAAATTTTGTCAATTTTTTCCGTCAATTCCTGCCTCTAAGAAATCATTACAATTTTCAATTTTGGAGGGGAATTTTTAAGAACGGTATAAAAATCGGATATCCACTTATTGCAAACTATACTTTAAAAATTAGTGCAAAAATAGCATAATATTCTACGGATCAACTCGAGACGGTACAAAAATATATAGTTGCAAGGTACAAATTTTCCCGCCTTTTTTTCTGGCTGTTTCTGACGGTACAAATTTTTTAAATAGTGGTACAAAATGTTACAATAATAGTACAATATCTTGATGTGGATAACTTAGCCGAAACCGATGATGAGGTTGAGACGTTACTCTGTAACCCCGAAATTGATTTTTGTTTTTCGACGGTAAATTGAGTGGTACAAAAATCATTTTTAGCACTTTTGAGTAGTACAAAAATCGTACAAAATTTGGCAAATGAGGTTTTGATGGTACAAAAATATGGGGTTACAAAGTAACGGAGCCCGGATTTAGGACACGTGAGTAACACCATGTAACAATTTTTTTTTTGTTTAAGTGAATTTTTGTTTTGTTTATGATAAATTAGGTCGAAACTAATATGTATGTGGTATTGCTACCTTCATGTAATTATTGTTCTGGTAATGGTGGTCAATTATATGAAATGTATTGGCATGAATTAAGCATAGGAAAATTCATGATTAGATAAAACTGTGCAACCTAGTATTCTAAAATCTGTTTTATACAATAATACTTGGTTTCATTCCTTTCGCGTATTTCATAAATATCTATTGTGCATATGGCAACCCTGAAATTGAGCCTAACTCTACACGCAACCCACCAGCGCCTTACGTAATTTGGGTTGCCTAGTTTAAAATGTCGTTGTCCTAAAACTTTTGAGAGACACTGTACAACGGCCCTCCTACAAATGGGAGATTTTTCCTAAACGGTGACGTCTCACAGGGGATTGATTATCTATCAATGCGAATGGAACAATTTTACGGTAGCTTAAAGTTAGAGTTAATTGATGTGAACTCTCTCTTTTGGTGTGATCAGATACATATCTAGCAATTCGGTAAATTAGAGTGTGCATTCCGTATCCCCGACATTATCCTCAGTGGTTGGCCGCGGTGGCTCAGTGTCGACCTCCGTGGCGAAGTGGTTAGCAGAGCGCGCTACAACGCCAGGGGTTCCGGGTTCGAGTCCCGGGTAAGGCATGGGTATTTGTGATTGTCTGTCCTGAAGAGTCCTGAAATAGAAATGTAAATGATATGAGTGAATGAAGTGTGAAAAAAAAAAAAAAAGTCGGTAACGCGTCTGACTACCATGCTAAAGGTCCCGGGTTCGATCCCCGGCAGGTTCAAATCCGGGAACTTTTCTAACGATGGAAGCGGCCCCGGCGCCCACCCAGCGTCGAATAACATGGGTACCTGGGGGAAACCCTGGGGGGTAAAGGCGGTCAGGGGCGTGGTGCTGATCACATCACCCCCACTCACGACCGGATCAAGAAAGTGTGGGGCGTTACCCCCACATCCCCTATACGCCTTCATGGCGTGGTGCTAAGCACAGGGGAACACTTTACCTTTTTTTTTTTTTTGGATGAATCTAGCTTTTCCATTCCAACCGCATCTGTGGGTTGCCACACTCTTGGCCTTTTTTTTAGCTTTGTTTTGTGTATGAGATTCACTCTTGCTTTGTTGCGTCGGTGGGGAAGGACCACTTATGAAATCCCTTTCCTTTATGGCCTGCCTGTGTCTTTGGCTGCTGGCATCACCACTCCTCCCCCTCTTCCACTTACTCTCAGTTTTATCCTTGTACTATGGACTCTGTCTTCTGTGATTTCTTGGACACTGTATCAGTCATCTTTGCTTGGCTTCATCACAAAACCCAAAACAACACCCCTCATCGACTGCTTTGAAGATATTGTAAATGCCAATTTGAATCTGCTTTGAAGATATTGTAAATGCAAATTTGCTTATCGGTAGCGTTGCTAAAAACAATGTAAAACTCGCTGACCAACCGCTTTATAGTAAGCTCCTCGAGAACTGGGACTTGGAGGAAGATTACTCTAAGGTCTTAAGTCGTGTTGCAATTGACGACGACTACGCAGCTCAGTCATCTAGTTCGCATACTTATATTCTTGCCTATTACTTGAGTTATTTGATTCTTACGGAAAGCTACTGTTCCACATTACTACCGAGAAATTCAGCGTCATCCCTCGCTTTTTTCTCCTACATAGGAGCTCGCCGTTTAGAGATCGCTTTCAGCAGATAATCGACTCCAATGTTGAAGCAAGACTCTCTCCGAAGTGGAAGAAGGACCAAGGTGTGCAGTTGATGCTTTACGCGGCGAGGCGAAGGAAATTTCATGATGAACCAGAGGTCGTCGTGATTCAACTGAAGCATCTTGCGGGAGCTTTTGCGCTTCTCGCGTTAGGCCTCACTCTCAGCTCAATTGTAGTTGATGTTGAGCATGGTAGTCAGACGCATTACCGACTGAGCCACCGCGGCCAAACCTACAGTGTTAGTTTTGCGGAACATAATTTCATTCAACTTCAGGTGTATAGACACTTATGAATCACCCTGTACTTACAACTGTCTCAACATTTGACAGAGTTCTGATAGACGTCTCTCTTGTAAAAAAACATTCTAAATTGTGAACTGAATAAATTTTAATTGGAACATACATTATTTGGAACACTGGAGGAAAATATAACAATGATGCTGTACTCGTACCATAGAGCATTCTCTAGAATCAAATTGTAATTCTCTTTTTGAGGAAATATAATTGGTAGTAAAATATCACTATGTATATGTATATGATATGTGTATAGTTGTAGATAACATATCATCTGTGGCCTTTGGTCAAATGTGTAAACTGCAAGGACTGTTTATATTGGTTTTCAAACTGAAGGTTCTATGTAAATATTGCAATTTTTAAGAACTTCTTAATTTATTTTGAACATAATCATTAAATTCTTGTACATATGTCCCGCACCGAGGCCATGTGGGCTCCAGCTACGCAGGTTCGAGTCCTCTGGGGAAAGCGTAACAACTTTTCTCCTGAGATTTCTTATCTCTTAAATACAGTTTCAGTTTTCATATTAACTGGTCCTTTGGTAGAGGGTTTCATTAAATAAATATTTATTTTCTCAATTACTAATTTCCAACTTTACTTAAGTAGGAGTCCAATAAATAAACGTTAAGAAAAATAGGAAAAAAAGGTCAAGAATTTTGGGTTTGTTGTTTTGATAGACACCCTGTTATTGAAGTAAAAACTACCCAAGATGAAACTTCTGGAACCATTTCAAATTACGGTAATTGCTGAATATTTGTTTGCCATTACAGGTCATAATGCAAATGTCGAGAGAGTATTTTCATTACAATCAGCACAACAGACTCACGAGGGAAATTATTTTTTCATAATGTCTGTAAAATGCTTGGTACTGGTCCCTATAATTTCAGAGTTTGACTGTCCACTCTAACATAAATATATTTTGACTAAACCTGAAATTTTGAGAGAAATTGGCTCCTTTGAGAGGTACCACTTAAATCATGTATAGTAAGAGGTGCATTGTTTAGTTTCAATTACTTTTTAACGTCTTCTATAGAAATAGTATGTATTATTTATTGAGAACGTTTTGTGTCCTACATTTTGCCTTAATGTCCTACATTTTGAGACAGCATGTCCTACATTTCCCTTACAGCAAGCTGGTAACTCTATGCACACATCGTAGTTCTGCAAAGTCGTGCAAGTGTGTGAAAACGAAAATTTTGATTAACGTTTGGTGAAAAATGTTTGATTGTGTTCTCATTCATTAGTACCTCTCATTATTTTGCAGTAATTTTTATAATAATAGTTTTGCAACGCGCAATCACAGGCGATGGCACTGATGTTATGATCAATGAGTAGTGAGCAACCACCGTCAAGAAAATGATCTGTCTGCTCAGCGAGCGAAAATCTTGCGCAGCGAGCATCCCTCAGATACTTGACGCGCCCCTGGACTCGTTTGGTCAGACAATTGGCTTACGAACAACGCAATTCTTTGGTGCGATGTCTTCGATTTATGAATAAATAAATATATATCAGAGTTTGACCTGACGTTACTAAGTTAAAACTAGATACTATTCATGTATGTTTCCACGGATATCAAAACGTTTACGTCAAGTGTTGAATAATAGGTGAATAACGAATGCCTGAAAAAGGATTACAATGATATGGTAAAATGTACATGAAAATTAACATATTCTTAATACACTGTAAGTGAAACAATTAAACTTTCCCCAATGGTATCAAACCCAATGAACTTTCTCGAAGTTCAACATTAGGTTCTCTTTTATGTAAAGGACACAATACTGCACGTCCCATGAATATCCAGAACGGGTCGCCCCATAGATATCCAGAGCTGCTTATTAGGGATGGATATCCATAATATCCATGGATCTGATCTAGACATTGTGGATATCCCTTGTACGTACATTTGTGCCGTATGAACATGCATCCTGAAATTCTGACAAAACCCACACCTATTTTTTTTACACAAACATTTCTTGTAACGGGAGAGAATACACTTTCTTCTGTTGTTTCTGCGCCTTCTTAGTCATCAATGCAATTGAACATCATTCCATCATAATCTTTTAACCCTAACGTACCCGTGCCTTACAAGAAACTTACTTACCTTGGAGGATGGGCTTACAAGCCCACATTTTTTCTATTACTCAAATTCAAGAAACCATTATGTTATAGAATCACTGCTTCTCTTGTTGATGTGAAGTTGCACATTGTGATATAACAATTGCAAAAATTACCATCATTACACTGTCACTGGTCTACAATAACACACATCAAAAGGGGGCGCCTGACGGTTCCCCTCCCCCTCGGGTAATCTAGGGTTAACAGGATTCATTTGTTGTTACATGTCACTTCCACTGAATGAAGCAGTTACTAACAATGACGTGCATATTATCCTTAATGAGACACGAAAATGAATGCTAATTTCCTCCATAAATGATAATGACATGAGAATATGTCACTTGGGTATAAGACAGGGAATATACATGACAATTTTTTCATCTTCTGTGTATGCAGATCTTTGGAGAGTACGCTGCAGGAATGTTTCTCTTGGTTTTATCGTTTCTGTACAACAACCTGGGGTTCGGTGAACAATGCTGCCTTGGGAATATATCGTGCTTTGCTTCCCAGAAAGAGCTCTTGTCCTTCCATGCAATGCTGAACATTCGGAAAGGAAGGATTGTGTCTGAGAGAACAGGTATGGTTTCTTACTTGACTTACTTCATCCATTCTCTTCTACCTTACGGAGAGATTTTGAGAGCTTTTTATCAACTAACTTTGTGTCTGATTCATTATTTCATGGTATATTTTTGGTATGAATACAAACCAAACTTTGCGTAAACTATACTTAAAATTCACCTGAGAGGCTTCAGAATCAGAGTTCGTATAACATTATCGTAATAATTCTTTACAACACCTGTTTTGACATTTAAATCCAGGTTTTTTATGTAAACTCCTTAAGTCACTCAGTAATAATATAACCTAACCTGAGACTCTACAGCCCCGGAAGGGTCTGATTCCCTGAAGATGAAAGCAATGTACGTATAAGCTCGAAATGTTGGATTCTGACGCAAATTTAACCTGGCTGGTAAGCCGAGAACATCTGTTACTGGAATTGATTTGAGTTTGAATTGATGTTTTAAGTCCATGTTATGTACATAAAGGATAATCGGGACTGGCCCCACAGTTTGAAGTGGGATCTGAACCACTGTGCCATGTGCTTCCACCAGGTATCGAACCCGGGACCCCTTGATTACAAGGTGACTACGTAAACTTTCTGGAGTAAGGGTCAGATTACATGAATAAATATAAACGAAAGGGAAGCAGAAAATATACTCGAATGAGTAAGGTTAAACAGAGGATATGCAGTGTATGCAGCAGTATACCCACGACTAAGCCCTGATGCAATGTGACATTACAAAGATTCCCAGTGGAGTGTGGGCATTCCGGTACAATGTGTCTACCAAAATAACAAATTCAAAATTCTTGACTTTTCAGGACATGCAGGTGGAATACCATCTAGACCAGGTGCTGCTTTCGGTTTTAGCTTTTTTGTCAGCCTTTGGACTTCACGAGGTGTTACGTGTGGAGCATCAAGAATCGATGGAAGTTGTAGAAGTTGGTCAGATATATTTTGAACCTCTTGCTCTGTTTCTTGATCATTAAGTTCTGCATTAAGTTTGAAATGCGTTTGGAATTGGTCTGCAAGAGTTTCCGCTATTTCCTGAGGATTCACTATAGGTCCTTCTGGAGACTTTAAGGAATTCAACGTTGGCTTATCTCTTGCATTGAGAGTGCGCGCTAACTTCCAAAATTGCCTATCTTGTGGTTCCAGTTTTCGTAGACGTTCATCCCATTGGGAGGTCCGCTCTCTTACTAGGAAATTATGTAATTCTTTGGCAAGCAACCTCCATTCGTAAAGATGGTGGCGTGATTGAGTTCTATACCAGCGACGTCTGGCCCATCGTGTTAAACAAAGTAAAATTTGCAGTACTGGAGAAGTGTTTGGCGTAGGTAAAGTAGACATGGTAATCGTTGTTCGGCTCCAAGATGTTTTAATAACCTCTGTAAAGTTGTTTACTGCTTCATCGATCTCCTCAGCCGTATTCATTGATTGATGGAGGTTCAGTCTCATATGTGATTGCCGGCGAAAAGCATTCCAATCTGTTTTGGGTTCCTGTAGTGCCTGGAACCTATGATAGTAGATGCCCTGGGCAATAGCTGCGATAACAGGGAGATGATCCGAGGTAAGAGCGTCTTCAACATGTGGTGCAGTACTAATGCCTACTCCTTTGTTCAATAGTACGTCTAAGACATCAGGTGTTCCTCTACCCCTAGGGTAGAAAGTAGGGTCCAGTGGAGCAGATATAGAAAATTCAGTATCTGGCAGCGCTTGCAGTAGAACATCTTGATAATCCAGCACTGTAGCTGGAGACCGATACGCTGCAACTAATATCAGATCGTCTGAAGTAGTATGCACCTTAATTGCAATTGCCTCAATTGATGTAAATGTGGGTAGTGCTATTCTTGCCGCGTTGATTCCTTGTCTTGTTAATATGAGAAGTCCGCCTTTTCTTTGTTGGAGTCGGTCTTTACGGAAGATTCTATAACGAGAGATGGCCCATTTCATATGTGCTTTGAGGTGAGTCTCGTTAATTAGTGCAATATCTATATTTTTATTGCAAAGTAGATGAGTGAGTTCAGGTGTCTGATTTGCTATGCCATCGGCATTGTATATCAGCAAATTGATATGTTGAAGCAAATTATGTCGACTAAAAACAGCCATCAGATTGCATTTCCATCAGTATTTGTATTATGATTGGTATTATAGACATTCCCGAGGTTGCTTGGGAGATCTTTTGTAGTCCTCGGGATACATGTTGCCATATCTTGGTAAAGTTCCATGTATTAGCCAGATCCAGGAGTATTTGCAGACCTTGGCCAGCTTGTCCAGTATTTGTTGTAGGTTGGTGACGTTGTTCCATTCGAGACTGTGCGTCAGCTCTGTAGGCATAAGATGTATAACGTGCTTCTTCAGTGGGCCTGATAGATGTTGAAGCTGGAGCTGGAGCTGAAGCTGCTGGAGCTGTAGTGGTGTTTCTGACAGGTTGACTGGCAGTTATCATCTGAGGTTTTCTCTGTTGTTGATCTATTACAGTGAAGATCCGACAGCCTCTAAAGTTTGCGGGATGTTCTCCCCCACAGTTCGCACATGTAGGGGAATCATCCCTCTTCTTCTGACATTTATATGCTTCATGTGGTTTACCACATTTAACACAGCGTGGTATGGTAAAACATTGTTGCTGGGTGTGGCCTAGACGTTGGCATTTATGGCATTGTATGACTGTTGGGGACAGATATTCTACGACCTCAATCCTATAGATGTTAATACTTTCCAAATCGTAGATCGTTGATGCTGCTGGTGATCTCTTGAGAGTAATCAGGAATAGTGGTATGTTCTTCCTTCCGGGACCTTTTGGGTTACGCTGGCTCATTTGGTGAACAGTCATAACTTCAAATCCATAATCAATGAGCTCCGACATGATGAACTTCGTATCTAGATCTATAGGAAGATGTCGAATGACAACCCGAAGTGGACGATTTTGACGATTCGGAGCTATGGCGAATCTTTCTCTGTTTGTTTGAAGATATGTTTTCAATTTGTTGAAATCATTTGATGAAGTGCATTGGAAACGTATACTATCCATTGTGTAACGCACCCTTGGGTTAATCTTGGTAGTTTCGATAGTTTTCATGACAAAATTATGAGGTGCCGGTTGATGATAGACATAGATCAACGGCTCTCTGGTAGGTTTTGGTGTGGAAACGGAAGGTATTTCATTTTCTCCCTCTGTTTGAATCTGCATATTTTCAGGTGGTAATTCCGGTTGGTCTGATGTGAACGCATCATATCTATTTGATGTTTCAATTGTTGATGTTGGATCAGCAGTCACAGTACTGGCCGGAACTGTCTTTCTTGGAGGTACGAGTTGAAACCCATCGGGATCAACGGTCTTGTTTTGTGTGGATTGCATATAACGTTCTCTTCTATCCGTTGGCTTCATAAGTAACTTCATAAAGATCTGGAATATACTCGTCGTGGTGGGCGCATTTTCCCTCCTTGCGATTTGGAGATGGCTCCCGTGTGAGCGGATACTCTTCTCTCTTCATTTACAACAGAATCTGATGTGTAACCGTACTCCGATGCAGTGCCCTGAGGTTCCCGGTTGTCGATATTGTGCATTTCAGAATCGCTAAGACGTCCTGTATCTATCATTGGTTACCTCGATATCCTATCAGAGGGAGGAATTGGGAACACGAATTGTCCCCCCTGAATGGTTGAGCTCGTTGGCCTATCGGATGATTGGGTTGTTGGACGTCTTCCATTATTTCCCTGGACGGGGTCAGGTAGGTTGAGGTTCTTCACTGACATCGCGCGAACGCGTGTCTATGGCGCGGCGATCTCGACGTTCGATGATCTGGAGCTTCGTTGGGCACCGTGAGGTTTCCACTCCAGGTCCCTTCGGACAGAGGAGCCTTCGGCCCGTCTGCGCTGCTTTTATAACGTTTGGGAGTGGCGCATGGGCGGCGAAAATCCTAACTATGAGTACGCGTTGCCAACTCACTTTAAACAGAGATACAAACCATACGTTCAAAATTCTCTCAATCCTACTCGGTAAAAATCCCCAAACATAAACATAACTAAAAGCACATTGCATTGTACCGATTCTATACAGAAGAAAATAGACAATTCTTTATCAGTTACAAACCAACAACAATGGGAAGAACACATTCTTTGACCGAAAGAGAAATAACATAAATCAATAGTGTCTTTCTTACAAAACTAAAATGTGAGCCATAGACAGTGTGCCGGCAGAATATTTTTCAATATATATATATAGGTATATATACAGGTAATGGACAAAATAATATGAACACCAATGCAATTGCAGAAAACTTGTATTAGTAGGGGGTTGCCCCCCCCCTTGCCTGAATGACAGCTTGTATCCTACGTGGGATAGACAAATAAAGGTTTTGTACAGTGTAAACTGGAATACGTAGCCACTCCTCGCACAAAACAGTCTCAAGTTCCGAAAGTGTCATTGGAGGTGGAAACCGATTACGCACTTTGGCCTCCAAAATACCCCACAAAGGCTCAATGATGTTAAGATCGGGGGACTGTGGACACCAGATGAGATGTTCTACCTCATCACTGTGCTCATCAAACCATGTATCAACGCACCTAGCAGTGTGAATAGGGGCGTTATCATCTTGGAAGATGGGGTATGCATCGGGAAACAAAGTCTGAACCATGGGATGGAGGTGGTTACCCAGGAGGGTGCAGTACTTCTCTGCGTTGATTCTCCCACGCAGGACGACAAGTGGGCCAACACCATTCCAAGATATAGCCCCCCAAACCATCACAGACCCCCCACCATGTTTCACGGTAGGCACTAAGCAGTCAATATCAAATGCTTCAGCAGGTGTTCTCCACACATAAACACGTCCTGTGGTCTGAAATAATGTGAAAGACGATTCGTCTGACCATATCACATGTTCCCATTGCTGCTGTGTCCAATTCTTGTGCTCTTGGCACCACCTTCTTCGCGTCACTGCATTACGTGGAGTCACCAACAGTTTGGGGATGGCAACTCTGCCATGAATGTTTGCAGAATGCAGCTCCCTTTGAATGGTTTTCGTTGATACAGGGTCCTGGAGTTGATTGTTCATCTCTGCGGTTATCTGGGACAGTGTTGTCTTGTGCTTTCGAGTCACTATTCGCTTCAACACACGTCGATCCCTATTGGATAACTTTGTTTTTCGCCAACTATTCTCCTTTGCAGACGTTGTCTTTCCATGTTGTCTGTAGGCTGTCAGAACAGTTGACGCTGTGCTCCGTGCTACACCAACAAGTGTAGCTGTTTTTGTCACAGATGCTCCAGCCAGGCGGGCTCCTATGATCATGCCTCTTTTGAAGTCTAAAAGGTTGGACATACCTGCATTTGACGGATAGCTGACTGCTCGCATGCAACTCTCACACCAGCTACTGATAGACTGATATGTTTGCTTTCATCGCCACTAGATGGTTGAAATCTCTGCTGAGTGTTGTTCCTTTTCCACGACGGCATATGTAGGCCTTTGCAAACCAAGGTGTTCATATTATTTTGTCCATTACCTGTATATATATATATATATATATATATATATATATATATATATATATCACTTTACCAAACCATACCACAGTTTACCACACCATGTAACGGTGGGAACGTTACAATCTACATTAGGAATAAGGATATTAAATTAGCCACCTGGAATGTTCTGAGCCTTTACCGGCCTGGGGCATTTCAGTGTACAGTTAATGAGATAGTTAAGTATAAATTAGATGTAGTAGCTGTGCAGGAAGTTAGGTGGCCAGGAGAAGGGAATTGTAAAACTAAAAATTATACTTTTTTCTATGGCAGTACTGAAAATCATAATTTTGGAACAGGCTTTTTCATAAATAATAGAATTATCTCGGCTCTTAAAACAGTAGAATTTATTAATGATAGGATATCATATGCAGTTTTACAGGGTAGGTGGTGTAAAATTATTTTAATAAACATACATGCTCCAACGGAAGATAAAGATGATAATACTAAAGATGATTTTTATGCAGAGTTAGAACAGGTCTTTGATAAATTTTCTCAGTATGATATGAAAATTCTGTTAGGTGACTGTAATGCACAGATTGGCAAAGAAGAGACATTTAAACCCACGATTGGTAAAGAAAGTCTTCATGAATAAGTAATGATAATGGTATAAGATTGATTACTTTTGCAACCTTAAAGAATTTAATTGTGAAAAGTACCACTTTTAAACATAAAGATATCCATAAATATACCTGGTCTTCTCCAGATGGTAAACACATAATCAGATAGATCATATTCTCATTGATAAGAGAAGACATACTAGTATAATTGACGTTCGTACACATAGAGGTGCTGACTGTGCCAGTGACCATTATTTAGTAATTGCTAAATTAAGCGAAAGACTGTCAGTGGTAAATCATAAGCAACAAATTCTAAAAGTTCTAAAATTTAATACAGGAAAGTTTGCTGATGAAAGAATTAAGAAAGATTACCAAATTAAACTGTCAAATAGATTTGATGTTTTGCAGGATTTAAATGATGATGAAAATATAAATGAAACAGACGTAAATAAGAATTGGGAGCACATACGTAATGCAATAGAATCAGCAGCTAAAGAAAATATAGGATACCATAAACCGAGAAAAAGTAAGCCATGGTTTTGATAATGAATGTCATAATCTAATAGAAATAAGAAATCAGGCTAGACTTAGGTGGTTAAATAACTCTGATGATACAAATCTAAACAATTATAATAGAATAAAGAGAGAAGTTAACCGCATGTTTAGAAGTAAAAAAGAGTTACTTGAAAAGCAAAATTAATGAAATTGAAACAAACAGCAAAAACAAAAATATCAGAGATTTATATAAAGGTGTAAATGAATTTAGAAAGGGGTGGCAACCTAAAGTAAACTTGATAAAAGATAAAGACGGTGATTTTCTAGTTGACCCAAGCGATATTCTAAATAGATGGAAGAACTACTTTAATGAACTTTTAAATGTTTAAATGTAGGAGATAAATCAGAAGTAAATGAGTACACACTGCAGAACCTTTAGTTCCAGAACCTAACTTGACTGAAGTTAAACATGCTATTAAAAGGCTAAAGAATAACAAAGCACCTGGCATTGATTTACTACCAGCTGAGTTAATTAAATATGGTGGAAATTCGTTAATATGTCAAATTCATAAATTAATTTGTTTAATATGGAATAAAGAAGAAATCCCTCAACAGTGGAAAGAATCCATAATTGTTCCTGTGTTTAAAAAAGGTGATAAAATGAACTGCAATAATTACAGTGGAATTTCTCTACTCTCAACAACATATAAAATATTATCTAACATTCTTTTAACAAGACTAACCCCATATGCTAATGAAATTATAGGTGATTATCAATGTGGATTTAAACGTAACAGATCAACTACAGATCAAATTTTTCACATTAGACAGACACTTGAAAAAAAGTGGGAATTTAATCAAAATGTCCATCAGCTATTCATTGATTTCAAAAAGGCATATGATTCGGTCAAAAGAGATAAATTATATAATATATTAGTAGAGTTTGGAATACCTAAGAAGCTTGTTAGTATGATAAAAATATACACCAGTGAAACAGAAAGTACAATTCGTGTGGGTATTAATGTGTCTGACAAATTTACAATTCATGATTGGTTAAAACAAGGAGATGCATTATCTCAATTGCTCTTTAATTTTGCCTTAGAATATGCTGTTAGGAAGGTAAAAGAAACTAACGAAGAACTAAAATTAAATGGTATGACTCAGTTGTTAGCATATGCAGATGATGTAGACTTATTAGGGGATGATTTAAATACAATTAAGAATAATGCTAAAATATTTTTAAAAACTACTAAAGAGATAGGTTTGGAAGTTAACAAAGCGAAAACTAAATATATGCTTACAGGCCGAAACCAAGTGTTAGGTAATAATCAAAATCTAATTATTGATAACAACTCGTTTGAACCAGTTTCCAAATTCAAATACTTAGGAGAAATATTAACAAATGAAAATTATATTAAAGAGGAAATAAAAAGTAGGCTTAATTGAGGAAATGCATGTTACTTCTCTCTTCATAAACTTTTGTCTTCTCGTTTAATATCTAAGAAACTAAAAGTTAAAATATACAAAACAGTAATTTTGCCTGTAGTATTATATGGGTGTGAAACTTGGTCCCTTACATTGAAAGAGGAACATAAATTGAGAGTATTTGAAAATAAGATCCTTAGGAAAATATTTGTACCTAAAAGGGATGAGGAGACAGGTGAGTGGAGAAGGTTACATAATTTGTAACTACATAATTTGTATTCATGTCCAGATATTATTAGAATAATTAAATCAAGAAGACTTAGGTGGGCAGGCCATGTGGCACGAATGGGAGTGGAAAGAGGAGTTCACAGGATTTTTGTTGGGAAACCTGATGGTAAGAGACCTATAGGAAGGCCAAGACGAAGTTGGAGGGACAACGTTGAGATGGACCTAAAGGAAATCGGTAGATATGGAAATGAGTATATAGGTCTTGCTCAAGATAGGGACCGATGGAAGGCCTGTGTTGCTGCAGCCATGAACCTTCGGGTTTAAGAAGGCTAAAGATTTAGTTAGTTAGTTAAAGGGCCTAATTCATAACAAGCTGAAATTTTGTACAGAGCTTATTTATAACATTAATAATAACATATCAAAAGTCCCCGGCGATCACCCTGCCGCCAAGTCCGCCATATTGAAAATAGGTGGGCAAATTCAAGTTTCCGCTCAATAAAGGAACTAATTGACAATAGCTTGGTGTTTGACATATATATATCTTTCTTACAACACTGGTAACGTCAATTGCAACATATTAAGTATTCTGCAGATCATTGACACGTTAGGTAAGGCTGCTATACTGGAAGAATGGCGGACAATTTTCATGTTTCTCATGAGAATGGAATTGACTTGTAACAGAATGGGATTTGGTAAATAGATTTGGTATGTAAGGTATGACAACATTCCATAACATTTTTCGTCTCATAAGCAGGCTATTGTTTTCACGTGTCTCGTTCTGTTTACCAACTAAATCAGATTGTCACAATCGTAATGTACATCTGTAGGTAAGCCAGACCCTGTGGCCGAGTGGTTAACACATCGCGCTGCGACGCAAAGTGTCCCGGGTTCGAATCCCACTCGGGCTTGGTTGTTTGTGAATGTTCATTCATCAATTTCATCATTCATCCCCATCTTCGCAAATTAGCCAAGAGGCACAAAACGCGAAGTAAAATATACTAAATCAATCAATCAATCAATCACTCAATCAAACCTGTAGGTAACACAGATCACAAATCTGTTCCAAAACCTGTGGTGGAGAATGCAGTTCCATGCAAGCAGGCTTAAGATGTCCACATTATGTGTTCCTTGCCGAAGTGTTTCCTGCACGAAATCGAAGTCATTACAATTGTGACAATCTGATTTAGTTTCTGAACAGAACAAGACACGCGAAAACCATAGCCCATCTGATGAGACGTAAAATGTTTCCAATATATTTTGCCAAATTTAATTCTGTTATAAGTAATTTCCATTCTCATGTGAAATATTGAAATTATGCGCCATTCTTTCAATATGTCGGCGTTGCCTACCGTGTCAGTGATCTGCAGAACTCTTAATAAGTTAGAATTAATGTTACACTAGTGTTATAAGAAAGATAATGCCAAACACCAAGCTATTGTCAATAGGTTCCTTTATTTCGTGAAAAATTTCATTTTCCGCCATTTTTCAATATTGCGGACTTAGTTAGCGTACCGGTGATTGCTGAGTACTTTTGATATGTTTTTATTAATGTTACAAAGAAGCTATGTACCAAATTTCAGTTTATTATGAATTATAGTTCCTTTTTTCGTGAAAAGTTTCATTTGTCCGCCATTTTTTCAATATGGCGGACTTAACGTACGGGTTGATTGCATGGGACTTTTGATATGTTATTGTTAATGCTATATAGAAGTTATATACCAAATTTCAGCTTCTTATGAATTAGTTCTTTTATTTCGAGAAAATTGTCTAAAGTGACTGCACTGTAATGCATCCTGGATGTTAATAATTGTCCCTTCATCCACCTTATCTTACCACCATACATCCTCTTTGCGAATATCCAGAGGGGAACAAAAGTGAAATAAAATAAACTAAATCAACAAATCAGTCATTTTTATAGCAAAATTTCTTGACCACAAGTATAATTTCTTGACTCTTTATAGGTGTGTTTCATCTATGTCACCAACTGTTGCATTGTGGCTTCGAGCAGGTGTGCTGTTGCTGCATATATAACAAACGGTGGAAATTTCATTGCAAGAGACAAATGAAATTGGCCGCAAAGATGGCGGCTGTGCCCATCCTGACCTCACGTGAAACCAACACTTCTTGACCTACTTGTTGATGTCTTTACTTCTTCTTGACTTTCATGACTTTCTTGACTCGTAGGCGCCCTGTAGTAGCTACTCTTGAAGCACCGATATACTCGTAGTATACACACTAGACTAGTTCCTATAGTTTCCGTAAGTGCCATAATGCATGCATGTAGAGGGCGAGGCAAAAGTAGAAATTCTACATTTTTTCACCGATGGAATTGGTGGAACAGTAGCATCATTAGCCCCCTCCATGGGTACGCCTTTTGTTTTTATAATTTTGTGCATTTAAGTAGGATCTGTGGTCTTATAGTACAAAAGTCATCCAGAAATTTCTCCACCTTCACAGCTCCTCATATTTTTATCGGATTGCAATGAAATTTGACACACATATGTGTTGCTAATGCACATTTTTTTTCATTAACAGGTAACTAAATAAACAACGCGAGTAGCCGTAATTCAGATCTTGCAAATAGCGGGTTGTGGTTTAGTCCCCTCGTACTTATATTTGTTTGCTCCTCTCAAAACAAACCTTCGTGGACAGCATTTCCAGGGCGTGGGTGACATTAAATTCGCTGTGAATGCATCGGTCAAAAAACATACTCCGATTTTTTTCCAGAGCGGATTAGGTTAAACAGTGGCAGAAATGTATCGAAAGCAACAAACAATATTTTGAATAGCCTTAATAGGTACCCAACATGTGTATCTATTTTCACACAAACTTCGAACTTTCATTGCAATCCGATGACAATATGAGGAGTTATTCAGGATTTCGGGATGACCTTAGTATATTATCTTTCCTTGTAGACATGGACATTTTGACGCCAGCAGGGCACTTATTCAAAACATTGGAGAATTTCCAGTTCGGGCTGATGCACCCCACAAACACGACCGAAAGGATGTTGACTGATGGAACGGAATCCCTCATCCTCTTTGCTGATGACATATCTTCACTTCGTGGAAGTAATCCAAATATGTTATTGATGTTTGTGTCATACGTAAGTGATGTTCAGATGTTTTTTAGCAGATGCAGTGCGTTTGAGTGTGGATATTTCGTTCAATAGAAAAATACCTGGAGCACTATAGGAAGTGTCCACTTTTCTACATTTATTTATTGAAGTATTTGATTTAACTGCTGATAAACAGCGTACATGCCTAATACGGTACAGCAGTTTGTGATGATATATGACATATACACAATATTACAATTAAAAAAAATAATATGTGTAATACATGATAAAATATTGTGAGAAGACCAATTTCGTTAAAATAAAGAAAAATACAAATTTAAAAAGTAAATGTAATCACAACTGTTAAGAAACACGTTAAAAGTAAAATTACACATGTTATTATCATAATAAAAGGTTACTAGGCTCCAGTAGATTATGACCGTATTGGGATATAAGAATATTAAAATACCTATTATGTCTAAAATAAGAAGTGACAGAAATTGTAGAGAACTTGTTTTGAAGTACATAATGACGTGTCTTTAGTGTAATTTTAGATAATAAATATGGTACATCAATTTTTCCATTAATTAATTTGGAAATGTAATTATAATCGTTAATATTTCTTCTTTCCAAGAGACACGAAATATTACGTTTGTCTAACAAATTATAATATTCATATTAAAACCTAGAAAGTGTGAATTTAAAATATAAAAATGAGACAAATCTTTTCTGTATATTTTCAAGCATGTCTTTCATATTATTCTTATATGGAAGATTCCAAGTTGTTGTACTGTATTCCAAAATAGGCCTTACATACACAGTAAATAACTAAATTCTGTTTGAATTCGACCATTTGTTAATTAAGTGGCCACTTTTCTTTCTAGCTTTTCTTGCAATTTCATATACATTATCTCATAGTAGGCCTACGTAGTGAAATTGTGATTACAGAGATAGAAGTTTATTATTATTAAGGCTCAGAAATAGAAAAATATATATATATTTTTCTGTGACTTGAAGACAATACTAAAGTTGACAGTATTCAGTTTCCCTTCAGATAGAAACTGAAAACATTCTAATTATCTTACATTTTGTAAGCATTTTTGTCCTTTTTTGGCTTTTAGGTAATTTTTAAGTATTTTTTGCTGTTTGTTTGCATTTTTAAAAATCACTTACGAGGTTTATTTACGCCTTCCCTGTTGTTTTGTGAATTCTAAATGCATACATATTTAAATTTCCTAGCAGGTACGCCATTAATCGAAATATAGTAATACAAAAGCACAATATTATTTTTAACCGAAATCTTTGGCAATGGATTAAATTGTTCATAGTGGTCAATTTATATTTCCTCTAGAAAACTTAAAATACAGGGTGTCCGGAATGGGACTGACAGTTTTTAAACAGTTATAACGTTTTTTGCAAACCGAGCTTGTTTTTAAAAATGAACTGCACAGGAAGTATACATACGAGTTTAGTTTCGCAATTGTTCATACTTGTACAACTAGCGGTGTCGGCGCTGTATCACTGAGACCAAAATGGCGTCGACAAGCGAAATAACGTAATGCATGTGATGGTATGCAGAGACAAACAGTGTTGTGCAAGTGCAACGAATCTTTCGCCGTGTTCCCTCCATCATGTAACACCATCAAGGCGCGAAAGGAACAATTTTTATCTGCAGAGAATGTGATGAAACCTCACAATGGTGGTAAACCGCAAGTGACAGACGAACACGGAGTCGGTAAGAGATTGTTTCACACGTAGTCCGCGTAAGTCAATACGGACAGCGAGCAGGTAGCTGGGAATTCCCAGGTCAACTGTGCACGACGTGGTACATAAACGATTACGTTTGCGTGCATAGCCTATAAGTTGCAGTTGTTGCAAGAACTTAAGCCAAATGACAAGTCAGAAAAACAAAACAAATCTGATGCTACAGAATACGTGGAGAGAAATTGAATTCAGGTTGGACATCCTACGTATCACAAAAGGAGCTCATGTGGAGCTATACTGATCTGTGCTGAGTTGTAACTGCTACCAATAAAATTTGGTGAGTTTATCTTCAAAATGCTTTATCTACTTCTATTCTTATTAAAACCACAAACTTTAAAAAACTGTCAGTCCCATTCCGGACACCCTGTACGTTGTGTGAAGCCTCTTTGAGGTTCCCTTGCTACCCACAATCATTGCTTTTATCTGCGTAAAATTAGTCACAACATAAAAAAAATTGATGAACGCGAAACACAACTGCATATAGGCTACTACTGTATCGTGCAAGGCCACTATGAAAAGAGGTGAATTGCTTACACACAAAAAAAGAATGTAGTGTATTTTATGCAGGGTGGATGAAAATCGTGATTTTTTTTTATTCGAATCGATTATTTTATTTATTTAAAAAACGCTATTAGAATTCCTTGCATGTTTCTTAGCACCATACATAGATATATGTTTCTTTATGGTAAGGCTAAACGGCCCTGTAAAATATTTGAACAGTTTGGCTAAAGCAAAAAAAAATGTATTTTTTTCTGTTTTTGATACTGTTTCTTGAGTATGTTAATAATAATTTCAGTAACGTTTCTTCCAGTAAAAATAAAACATTCTGGATGTACTTTATGATTGTAACTTAAATTATTTTTTATACAATCTGTAACTGAATTTTGGCATTTTTGAAAATGATAGTTTGCAAAATATCAGCTACCATGTTTATTTAGAGTTTAATGATAATGGTTTAACATGATTAGTATGTTGTATGTTTTTCTGAAAAACAAAGGTTTGCTATTTTTGCCCATAAAAATTACTGAATTTTAAATTAAGATAAATTTAATTATTTTTACAGTTTACATATCACATTTCCTTTCGTATGATGTTCACCCCATCAGCACGTATGTTTCCTTTCTTGGAGCGTAATAAACACCATTAAATGATTAAGCGATTAATGTACTTTCACCAAAATTGATTCTGACATTTACAAAATTAAGTGATTTAAATCGCGATTTAAATCAACTTGATTTAATTCAATCCATCTTGATTGATTGATTGATTTGGTGTTTTAAGCCCACTTTATACACAGTAAGGCGAATTGGGACTGGACCTACAGTTTAAAGTGGGATCCGAACCACTATGTGCCTCCACAATCCACCTTGATTTTATGTAACCTTGAAGTAACAATAATGGAAACAACATTAGCACTTTATTGTTTTTTTCCCTTTGCTTCGATAATTTAAACCACGAAACAAAAAAAAATCGAATTATTAAACTACTCTCTTGTAATTTATGGAGGGCTTTCCGGATGGCGTAGTGGTAACGTCGTCAAGGGGTCCCGGGTTCGATACCCGGTGGAGGTCATAGTAGTTCGTATCCCACTTTAAACTGTAGGTCCAGTCCCGATTAGCCTTACTGTTCATAAAGTAGACTTCACACATAAACTCAATCAATCAATCAACCTAGTCATTAAAATTACAACCAACGGCAAAGATTAATAGTAGGCAAATTATACATCGTTATCTTCATCATTGTGTTTTAATTCTTGAGATTTAGATCTACTTTATGCACATATAGGCTAATCGGGACTAGACATACAGTTAAAAATGGGAGCAGAACCACTACGTGCTTCTACCGGGTATCAAATCCGTGACCTTTTCATTAGATGGCGACATCGGGGAGGTACGCTTTCCGGATTGAGGTACGTACATGGATGAATTTATTGACTTGATTTATTTTACTTAATTTTTCTGCCACTTTTGGCTAGTTGTAAAGATGAGGATGAGTGATGATGATGAAATTAATGAAGGGACACTCACAAGGAACACACATGCTCAGTCCGGGATTCGAACCCGGGACCCAGCTCAGGGCAGCGAACGCTCCATGCCGTACGCGCTTTCCGCGATCAATCGTGCTGTTGAGTCACGCATGCGCAGAAACTGCTGGCCACAGAGAGCACCAGATTTAACACCATTAGACCTTTATGCATGGGGCTTCATTATATATATTGTGTATGTACAAGAGGAAAGTTCACGATTTGTGTAATTTGAGACAGCGTATCGTTGCGCTATTAACGCCTCAAATGCTGGTCAACACTTGGCACGAGGTTGAGCTCCTTTTCGATATTTATCGAGTTACAAATGAGGTGTACCAGCGTACATAAAAAGTTCCTGAGTTGCTTTGTAGAAAACCGGAACAAAAAAAGATAATGAACTTTACAGACGATAAAATATATGTGTGTGTATTTTTGTATATCTCTAGCCCGGAAACCCTGTATTTCCTTCAGCTATAGTGTCGTCTCAATAAAGATCCCATGACTGTATTTACCTGTAATTGAATTCTACAGAATAAACTTTTCCTCTTTGATTGTAGGTTAATGCAAAGAAAGCAATAATTTTCTTGCTGTCGTACCAGGACCACGTAGCGGCATTCTTGAAGATGATCTCCCCACTGTTCGGCAACCACGTGTATCTGTTGGTAGGATGCGAAGCGACCGCAGTTTATAGAGTCGTGAAAACTACTCCAACAAGCGCCACGAGTGCAATCGCATTGGCTACAGTGCGTGGATCCAGCTACAGGGTGTTTGGGAAAGGTGACGTCTGGAGAGCAACAACTGAGCTGTCCAGTGTGGAGCTTCGAGTGGTGGTTGGGTTGGTGAGTGTTCTTGTCCGTTTGCTGCCTAGCAATATGAGGATAAGCACGCACTTTTCATTAACAGTGTTTGGAATTAACGCTCTTACAAGCAATGGTTACGTTCTCCAAAAAGGATAACTAGTTACTTTTTCCATCAACGCTAACTAGTTACTTTGGGACGAATAGTTACTAGTGACTTTTT
This sequence comes from Lepisma saccharinum, assembly GCF_977018435.1. Lineage (NCBI taxonomy): Eukaryota > Metazoa > Arthropoda > Insecta > Zygentoma > Lepismatidae > Lepisma > Lepisma saccharinum. Next base: position 136,342 of record NW_028143238.1, on the reverse strand, counting down.
CGACCAAAGGTAACTATGTATACTTTTGGGAACAACGGTAACTAGTGACTTTTGGGATCAACGGTAACTAATTTATTTTGGGACCAACCATAACTAATTACTTTTTCAACCAAGGGTAACCAATTACTTTGTTGACTAGTTACTTTTTAGACCAACGGTAACTACTTTATTTTGGGATCAACCGTAACTAGTTACTTTTTCGACCAACGGTAACCAATTACTTTTTCGACCAACGGTAACTACTTACTTTTTCAACCAAGGGTAACCAATTACTTTTTCGACCAACGGTAACTACTTACTTTTTCAACCAAGGGTAACCAATTACTTTTTCGACCAACGGTAACTACTTACTTTTTCAACCAAGGGTAACCAATTACTTTTTCGACCAACGATAACTAATTACTTTTTAGGCCAACGGTAACTAGTTTCTTTTTGGGACCAACCGTAACTAGTTACTTTTTCGACCAAGGGTAATCAATTACTTTTTCGACAAACGGTAACTACGTAGTTACTTTTTCAAACAACGGTAGCTCTAACCAGTTACTTTTCGACCAACGGTAACTCTAGTTAGTTACTGCTTGAAGTTAATAACTCGGTTACTTTCTAAAATTAGTAATCGCATCTCAATTACTTTCTAAAACAAGTTACACTAACTCTGTTACTTTGTAAAACGAGCAACAGTAATTCGTTTACTTTGTAAAACAAGTAACTGTAATCCGTTTACTTTCTAAAACAATCAATAGTAACTAGTTACTTTCTAAATAAGTAACTGTAATACGTTTACTTTCTAAAACAATCAACAGTAACTAGTTACATTCTAAGTAAGTAACTCCACCAACTACAATGATTTTCTTTGCAGAATAAGCCTTACATCTTTTTCGATTTTGATGCTGAAAAACCTCGAGGTCTTATTGGAGACGTCTGGACTGCCCTCGAAGGAAGGCTGGGATTTCAGTGAGTATTGGATCTTCCCCATTTCGAATTTTGGCTAGCAATAACATGTAGGTGTCTTCGTTAGTTTTGTACATAGTACAAGCACTAATCATTCTTCCTCTACAGCACTGTTAGAAGCTGCCGCAAATTTTACAATTTAATATTGTTATTAACAGTCTTCCTGTTAATTTATAAAAATGGGAGGCAAAAGTTTTCTTATTTAAGTTTGAAATGTATTATATCATGCTTTTGATAGGCAATGTTTATAAATTGCAGTTGACTGCACCATAATTTTATTTAATAAAATTTCAATTATGAAAATTATATTAATTAGTGTACGTAATGGTGTCTTTATGTCAACCTCCCTTCCGCTGGGAAGCCCTGGACTGCATTTTTCACACTAAAGGCTCTGGCGAATGGACTTGCTTGTCCTGTGTTCTGAGTGACCTTTAAAGCCTTAGGATGTATTAGTAGCGTGCTTGTTTTAGTTTTGTGACGTGTTTTAATTTGTTCTTATGTCCCCATAGTAAGAATAGGATGCACCCAATTTATTTTTTTAATAAACAAACTTTCTCCTTCCCAATGAACTTTAGGAAATGATGTCATCTTATATAGTTATCTGAAGAGTAAAATTAAAAATAAAAGCAATGCAGTTTCTGTATGGACGCACACACACATTCACACACAAATACCTAGAGAGAAAGCAAATTTCGTTATCTAAAAGTATTATGCATTGTTTTCTAGGAATTCAATGTAGATCCAATTATTTATCATGTGTGATTTTAATTGTCTTTGAATGTTATAATTGAGGAGAAGGCTTGGATTTCGGTGGGGGGGGGGGAGACAGTTTGTTCCAAGTCCTGCGGAGGTGACGGTAAACGAATTGGAGTAGAAGTTACATCTGTGGAGAGGAATGGATAGCAGAGATTTTTCACGTGATCTGGTGTTGCGCCAGTAAAAGTCAGAAAGATGTTGAAATATTGAAAGTCGCCAGCATAGATGTGATACCTACAGTGGTTAAGCACAGACGGGAGGTCGTTTATATGCAGGGTAAACAGAAGGGGGCCAGTACAGTACCTTGATGGACGCCACAGGGGATGTGCCTCTCGATGGCGCAGTGGTAGCGTCGTCGCCTTGTAATCAAGGGGTCCCGGGTTCGATACCTGGTGGTTCGGATCGCACTTTAAACTGCAGGTCCAGTCCCGATTAGCTTACTGTTCATAAAGTGGACTTAAAACAGCAATTCAACTCAACAAAGCCACAGTGGATACTTTACCAGGATGATCTTCGATCTGGATCGACGACACATTGTTGACATCCATCAGATTGGAACGGAATCAGTTAACCGTAGAGTTCCAAAAGCTGAATAGGGATGACAGTTTAGTGAGTAGAATTTCGTGGTCAATGGTTTGGAAAGTTTTAGTATAATCGAGAAGAACAAGGATTGTAAGTTGTCTAATGTCTATTGTCTATAGCTAAACTCTCATCGGTTACGTTGACGAGAGCCGTGCATGTTCTGTGGTTGCACATCGTTCTTAGGTATGGATAGTGCGGTTGTGCTGCCCAGAACTTCATTCTTGCCCTCGCCATGAAATCATGGTAGAACACCTGTATCTTAAAACGTGAAGCCAGCGACTTCAGCCATGCAACAAAACTGAAATAGTCTATTATCGCGCCAGTTGTGGGAAGGTTAATTAGATATGATTGAGATGTATCCCAACATGCCAGTCAAAAACAATCGACAACTCTCAGTTAGAGTCCCAAAAAGAAACTGTCACTCACTAATAGACAATACCCGACTTGGTAAGAGTTTGATTTTTACTTTGTCTGGAAAAGTTTCTCCAGATCATCTCTCATGTATGCAATGGTTTAGGAGGAGTTCACAGCATTACTCAAAACATAAATCCTTTCTAACTCACAGTTTAAATTTTAACACTGATCAGTTTTAAGCGTTTTAAGCACAGCTAAAATCTCTCTGTTAAGATACAGTTCTTAAGAATTATATGTATGTGCACTTTCAGCTCCAAATTTCGACTGGAATATAGAAAAGATCCTCAAAGATCTATTCGGCGTGGTGACGACGTTCTTCTGTTCCCATACATAATGTCCAACGCAGAATTCTTCTCTGCGCCACTGCTACATACATGGTAAGTGTCTAATAAATTTTCAGTTCTCTGTAATTATTTAGACAGTAAAGTAGGTGAGCCAAAGGTAGCCACTGTTCCCAAGTTGCACCATGCAGAAAACCAACTGTGTCGTGCTGCTGCAGCCATTTTATGTAAGTAATTGTGTTGGGGATCGAGCAGATTAGTCGTCGTTGTTATTTTTAGGTAAGTAAGAAATGTGTGTTTGTACATACTTGAAATTAACGAATGTCCATATATTTATTATACATATTTTGAAAGCTCATTTAATTATCTTTGTGTATCGTAGTGACATTCTAAAACTGTTTCTTGTGTCAAACCAACGATACCTATTTTAGTTTCAAAACGTGGTCAAGAAGCGAGTTCCTAAGGTGGGCATGCCTGATTTGTTTAATTTAACTTCGCTTTTCTGGAACTTTCGGTTAATCGCAAAGATGAGAATGATTGATGATATGATGAAACTGATGAAGGGGCACTCACAAAGAACACCCATATCCAGGCCGGGATTCGAACCCGGGACACCCTGACGTCGTATGAGCTGTGCTAACTACTCCTCCACGGAGGTTACTAATGCACGTCAACAATCAACAGTTTTCTCTAATAAATTGTTGAAACGTGAATAAACATGAATAAATATGTTTTCTTGATCACAAGCAACATTTTCTAAGCAACTACAACCGTGGACCAACTTTCTGACCCCTGTTCCCAACAGTTTGTAATTCTTTTTCTTTTTTTATGTTACAAGCAATTTTTCAAAATATCCATTTGGTTGTTGTTTGGTTGTTAATTAGTTATAGGAGCTATTTCTTTTATTTCAGGAATTTATCTCTCATTAGAGATTTGTAAATTGCCCTAGAAGCCACTATGGCCACCTTTGGTTCAATACCTTATTCCTAATTCTCTGTGATTAACGGAAACATCAGATTTATTTATTTATTTATTAGAATTAATTCAACTTTGCCAAAAGTTGGAATTGTCACATGCATAATGTATAAATTAGAAAAGATAAAATAAAATAAATGCATGCTCAATGTTATTTACTTGAGACAAATTGGTTTCTGTAGTCAGTGCCTGCTTCATCAGCTATGATATTATATATACACATACATATTGAGCATCAAATAGTTACCTATATTTGCATGTAGATAAATGGAATCAAACCGCAATCGAAATTACAAAGGAAATTAAAATGTAAAAACCCGATAGCGCATGCAGTTAAATGTTATATCATTATTGTTATTCCTGCCACTTACGGTGTCCATGTACTCTTGAAGTGTGTGAAAACAATGTTCCCTTAGGAATCCTTTTTTGATGTAACTTGTATATTGAAATGAATGCATTTGGTAGCATGTTAAATAAGCGCATGCCACTATATGTTGCCCCTTTTTGGTAGAATTTGGAATCGTGCAGTTCCATATGTGGGACATTCCAGCGTTACGTGTGACATTTTAGACACAAAATTTAAGGTTCTAAACATGAGATTGGATTAAAATATTCGTAATGAACTGATTTCATAGAATTACGAAGTACTTTGTAGTGTCTGCTAACAAATGAAAAAAACTTGAGTATGATGCATGAAAAGCATCAATGAAGGTGCGTTTCATGTAACGCCTTAAAAATGTAGCAAAATTTTGACTTCATTTGTCTGTGAAGCATATAGGCTCAGGCCCGGATTTACCAATAGGCATCATAGGCCCGGGCCTAGTGCGGCACTTTGGTAGGGGTGCACGATTGTTTGTTTGAAATTTATAAGGAATACCTAATTCTCGGATTGCCTTTTTTTTCTCCGGACACACGAATGGAATGACTTAATGTAGTCGTATTGTAAATATAAGTTAACGAAGAATATTTCTTAAGAGAGTTAGGCTAGCAGGGCTCGGAACTAGTTTACTAATTTGTTGTCTTAATAACCGACGTTGTTGCTTCGAATGTACAGTATTGTGCTTGCCGATTGCGGCAAGAACGTGGAGCCTAACGTGGAACTATCCTAAAAAGATTTCAAGCGGTGAATGCTACACTTCAGTCTGTAAATATTGACAAAGGACAAGTATGTGACTTGTATAGTTCACTGTCAGATTTCTTAATGCTTTTGAGAGAAGACTTCTTTCTGTTTAAAGAATTGGCTAAGTCTACATCTAGACATCAGACTTATGCATTCGATGAAAGAAGAAGAGAAAAATATCCACTATTGCCTGGTGATAGCGTCACCGAAAGGACAGCACTGAAGACTGAATCAGAAAATTTCAAAACCAATACATTTAATGTAATCCTGGACACTCTGTGTTTCTCTCTCAAACAATGTAGTGCTCGCTACAAGGAACATCATGATAAATTTGACTTCTTAGAACGTCTGGTTACTTCAGACGTAACTTCAGTTTCAGCAGCTGCAGAGAAGCTTATATCACTGTACAAAGATGATCTTGACTCCACCTTGGACGATGAATGTTTGCATCTGAAATTTCATCTGCAACTTCTAGCGGCGGACGACGAGATGGCAGCAAATTTGTGATTTCTATGTCAACTTCTTCGCGAAGAGGATCTTGTGGAAGTGTATCCAAATGTGGATACAGTCCTTCGGATGGCACTAAGTAACCGGCCACCAACTGCTCAGGAGAACGCCCTTTCTCAACTTTGAGCAGTGTAAAGACTCATCGATGGGTGTGGAACGACTTTCAGCATTGGCACTCCTCAACATTGAAGGAATGGTGATGCAGAAAATGGACTTTAATGCTCTGATAGATGACTTTGCTCACTGTAAAGCAAGGAAGAAGGTCTTCTCTGAAAAAGGTAAGTAAATGTTAAAATGTATCTTATATCATTTATGTCATATCGCTTTGTTACATTTTTTTGTATGTAACTATCATTTAATTAATTCTGCATGCCGTTAATAGTAAAAATAGTAATACAGAAAATAATGTTTTTTTTTTTCATTCTTGATAAACGGGATGAGGTCGGCAGAGCTTGTTTGGCCTAGGGGCGGCAAAGAGGTAAATACGGCCCTGTACTGCAGACTTTTATTGGTGAAATGTGCAAAATATGTGCATTCACAAACATCTAAACATTAATGCAATTAAAAACATTAATAATTTTCATACTAATTCATTTTGTTATTAACATGAAGTAAGACCACTTTTCGTGGAATGTTCCATAAGTTATTCTTTCCCCTTGTATTGTAGGTGCCGTAGATTAATACAGACGTTTGTCCTTTAAGGTTTCAGCTGTATTTCAAACAGCCCAGAAGCGAACCTTCCTCTGCATCGTACCTAAAGACCTTCAGCCCTGGAGTGTGGTGGAGTGTCCTGGGTACAGCGCTTCTACTCAGCGTATTCTGCAAAATAGTTTGCGACGTGCAGAGCAAAATAAATGGAAGCGCTCACAGACGTTCGTGGTTCACATGCCTTCTCAGGGTTTCCTCGTCTCTTTGTTGTCAAGGTAAGGATTTTAGAAGGGTGCGAAATCCTGGGGGGGGGGGGGGGGGGACAAATATAACTAAAAAAACTACGTAATTGATTTATGTTAACAGACAGCAGAACCAACTTTTGTAATGTATTGACATCTTCACCAGAGGAATTAATTTGTTACTTAAAAATATTTGAAATATATATAAAAGTTTGAAATTAATTCATTTATATTTAATAAAAATGCATACCCATGCCCAGGCCGGATTTCGAAGGCGAGACTCCTGGCGTCGTAGTGTGCTATGGTAACCACTCCGCCACGAAGGTCGGCTTTAGTAGTTTTCATCTTAGATTTTTCTTTACAAATGATAGATCTCCACAAGAATTGTTACAGTCTAGATTAGGGTTGAGCCGATACCACTTGGAACCGATACTCTTTCCGATTCCCACCGATACCGATATCGATACCTGAAAATTGGAATATTTTTTTCTTTCAAAATATTGGTCCATCCATATTGGTGTAAATATTCTTTCACAATTATATGCATCATTTTACCAAGAAATTTGATTTACAATATTCAAGAATTATATCAGAATATTATAATATATATTATGTAATCACAAAATACAGGGTGTCCGGAATGGGACCGACAGTAATAACTTTCTTTGCAAACCGAGCTTGTTTTTAACAATGGACTGCAAAGGAAGTATACATTTCCGAGTTTCGTTTCGCAATTGTTCATACTTGTACGACCAGCGGTGTCGGCGCTGGTATCACTGAAACCAAAATGGCGTCGGTACGCGAAAGAGCGCAATGCGTGTGGTGCAGTGGCGGATGCTGAGTCCAAGACCTGGTCCTAGGCTATGGAGGAAGGGAGAAGACTATAGGCTCATTCTTGACGTCTTCAAGGAAGCCACATTGCCATCCCAACGGTAGTCAGGTTGCAAACTTATAAAAATTCAGGTTGCTAACTTCTAAGAATTCAGGTGGCCAACTCCTAAGAATTCAGGTTGCCAACTTCAAAGACTTAAGGTTGCCAACTCCTAAGATTTCAGATTGCCAACTTCAGAATCACCATTATCTTCTTTTTGAAATCAGGTTAATTCACTGTTTCTAATTGATTTTTCTTCAGCATTTTACATTCTAGGCTCTAGGCTTCGGAGATAGCCTAGCTATCCTGGAGTATGCGCTCCTAGTGTGGTGGTATGAAGAGACAAACAGTGTTGTGCAAGTGCAACGAAACTTTCGCCGTCTTTCCTCCATCATGTAAAACCATCAAGGCGTGAAAATAACAACTTTTATCTACAAGGAGTGTGATGAATAGAGCCCGGAAGTTTGGCAAAATGCCTCTTTTTATCTACTGGATATATTGATAAAAATTTTCCGGATATACGTTTTTTATGTTGTTTCGAATGTTTTAGAAGAATTTTCATTTTGCCTATTTTGCCTATTTGGTACCCCACTGCCTATTTTTAATTATAATGCCTTTCTTTGCCATTTTCAATGAAATTGGACCATTTTTTTTTAAAAAAAAAGTGTGTATATAAATTATTTTTCTCCCAAAAAACGTTGTTGGCATTTATTTTTCTTCCGTTTATTATGTGAATAATTTTCGCTTTATTTAAGTAATATTGAACTCACGCATGTTTCAACATTGCTGAAGGAGGAAAGTGTGAGAGAAAAGTATTTCATGCTGAGTTAGGATATTGCATTCGGTTAACATTTCCTTGTGCATGATTGACTGCTGAAAATCTGTTCCAGAACATCTGCACAATTACGTCATCACATCCAGCGTCCGTGTCAGGACGTTATTGACAAGAAGCAGCACTAATGCCCAAGGGCCTTTGCATGCATTCCAAAATCAAGTTCTCTATCTTTAGTTTAGTTCTGCACTTTGGAGGGAAACGATCGTGTATTTGTCATCATGCCGAAATTTAGTGTGCCATTAAGTGGTAAGTTACATGGTTACGTGCGTGAATTTGGTGAAAATTGAAATGCTCTTCCCAATGTAGATTTTAACATTTTGCCAGAAATTATAGATAAAAGTAAGCGACTTCCAAATGTGCTTTTTTTTGTTGTTTATTTTGCCTTTTTTTCATTTTTAGTGCCTATTTTCCACATTATAAATGCCTTTTTGCCTGCCTATTTTAACGAAAATAAATGCCTGAACTTCCGGGCTCTAGTGATGAAACACACTATCTGTATAGTTTTTCGTGCAAAAATAAAGGAAAGTTTGAATTTGTCATAATTTCCAGGATAATTTGACTCCGCGAGAGTGTCGCACGGCATTTTTACGGACCCCGTGGAAGACCAATATTCCGAAAAGGTATCGGTAAATGAATTCCAACCGATACTTTCCGATACCGATACCACTAGCATCGGTATCGGCTCAGCTCTAGTGTAGATGTTTAATATTTTATTTCTGACTCAAATTTGATTTTGATGTTGCAAAGGTGTTTGTGACGTCGTATTGTAGTAATTTGTGGAAATAACGTGAATGTTGACGCATCCCCATTAATTTCAATATCGAAATTATTATTTTAGGAAGTGAAATCGTCTCTAAATGTAGCAGCGAGCGTTTGGTGGTTCTAACCATTCTCGTCTTCGGCCTGATAATCTTCAACTCGTACTCGGCGTTTCTCATTTCCCACCTGACGGTTCGCTCCTCACTCTTGCCCTTTCACTCCTTGAGTGACCTCGTCGCAAGAAGAACCCACTCTCTGTGCTTAAGGAACAGGTCGGCGCCCTTCACAACATACATGGTAAGTAAATTTCTCCTTATTTGGGTAAATTTTAATATTTCCTGTTGATAGTTTGTTGTGTGGTGTTAAGAACGATTGAGTATTATTGTTTATACAGTTATTCACAATGTTGTTCGTACAGATCAAGTGTGAGAAGTAATAGAAAGCAAAAATTACAATAAGCCTTAGTACGTTAGGTATTTTTCTTACATGAAATTACGAGTATAACACACATGGTGATTTATTTACAACAGTTTGTATCCCCACAAACTTTATTAATAACGAATAAACACACATTTTAGCACAAACACGCTATTTTGGTGTCACATTTATGTTCGTACACTTGCAATGAAATAGCGAGAATCCTATCCGTTGGCCTTAATAACTGCTTGGCATCTCCTGTGCATAGAAACAACCAAGGTCTTGCAGGTGTCTGGGCTGATTCCCTTCCACTCTAAAAGCTACGGCCCTGTTCAGATATTCTTTGGACTTGCACTCATGTTTATGGACACGTTTATTCAAAAGTGGCCAATCAACCAGCAGGACATCGCTACCATCATAAGGAGTATGCCTCACAGGATGCATGCTCTAATTGATGCCAGAGGGAACAACACACGTTATTGAATATCATCGGAATAGTAAAAAAAAAAAAATCTCGCGAAGTGCTACGGGGAGTCAGAAGAATATGCCTCAGATCAAAGTGGAAGAAAAATTTTACAAAATCATGGGAAATGTTCAGTGTGCACAATGACTGTACAGTTTACGTTGTTCAGTGTGCACAATAACTGTACAGTTTACGTTACGTTACATTACGTTATTCATGGCGAGTTGGTTAAAGAAATTACTCTTTCTGTGTTAGAAATATTGTAACAAGAAGAAAATACACAATTTTCTGCAAAAATTATAATTACAAGCATGTCATAAAGAGTTTTGATTAAATATATCACCTTGTCTGTAAAATTTTCAAGTGTTGCATTTTTTTTGCACCTCAGTGTGTGTATATATATATATTGCATTAATTTGAGTTAAAATGCATTTCAACTGTTGTACAATGACCGCCATAAATAGGTAATATACATGTCGCGTTCAATTGCTTAAATAAATAGATGTTCCCAATTAGCGAAAAGTGGCAGAAAAGCGAAGGAAAATAACCAAATCAGTCCTCCAATTTGTGAGACCTGAACTATCTTCAATTTCCCTTCCTCATTTCACTCTGGGGGGTTTATTGCAGACTAACGAGGCTTAAAACACCAGCCAGTATCTGTGGACACAGCCGTGCACTGGAGCGGAGCTGACGAGGCTACAGCCCCTTCACAAAGTTTGAGAAAATGAAAATTTTCAAGTTACATCAGTAAAGAACTCGGGGGAAAAAAACAATGTGGAAAATTCAAACTCACGATTTCATTTTTGTCTTGGAATAACTTTTACGAAGATTTAAATTATAATAAATAAATTCGATTCATGGATTGTCTTGCTTTATTTTACTTCGCTTTTTGTGCCACTTTTGGGTAATTTGCGAAGATGTTGATGAGTGATGGATGATATGATGAAATTGATGAATGACACTCACAAACATCCATGCCCTGGCGTCGTAGCGCGATGTGCTAACACTCCCCCACGGGGGCCGGCTGTTAGTAATTTCGAAATATTTATATTATACCCGCCCTTACTTAGAACCGAACTATGTGATATCCAGTGGCGTAGCATGGACATTTCGGGTGGGAACGCCAAGTCCGAAGGAAGGGTCGGCCCTTTCTTGCTTAATAATTTACTTATGGTATTAGTCGCCACAGGTATTGTTTATTTGCCTGAAGTCAGCTGGGTTTTCAGACCTACTATAACGGCTGGGGATACGTCGGGCTGACCCCCCGACTATTCCAATACTGGTTGAAGATCTCCACGCTTAGAGGTGACGAAGGAAAGCGTGGGAGGGAGACCGGCAGTCGGTAGGTATGCCTAGGCCCTTCATGGGCTGTTGCGCCACGGATTTTTTTACTGCATGTTTTAGCATAGAAAACCTAAATTTTCTATGGTTTTAGCTAGAAAATTAGATGCCTCACTATGCCACAAATGTTTTGAACTCTGGTGTTTTATACCTTTTTTAATACCTTTCTGCATGACGCAAGTCATTAAAAACCTACCTGAATCACAAGCGCCTCTGCACAACAGTAGACGTCATTGTTGTGGGTGATCCAACTACTGATTGATTTGGTTTATTTTATTTCGCTTTTCTACCACTTTTGGTTAATTGCGAATATGAATATGAGTGATGATATTGATGAAGGGACACTGACAAAGAACACCCGTGCTCACGCCGGGATTCGAACCAGGGACCTCTGTCGTCTTGGCGCACTGTGCAAAGCAGAGTGGATGATCCAAATATCGTAAACTCTACTGACGTAACAGTGCCGATTAGTAATTCAGACCACTGTTTATTACATCTTGAGAATGCTGATAAACATTTTTAAATAATTTTGTCCAGAGACCATTCGATGTTAAGAGTTTTCAAATGAATGCTAAACATTTCCATTGACACAATATTAACTAGTTAGATAATAACGAAAAAAACAATAAAAAATTAATAGTTTTGCGGGTTAAATGGTAGAGCAGCCACAGGCTGAATTTCTACCACCAACTTATTTGACAAAACCTGTGTTGATCTTTTAGTTTCTAATGCACATCGCTGTTCGTGCGATAAATTATACAATGCAGTGGCCATTAAGAAACAGTATATTTGAGATTGGTAAAGTTACGTCAGTCAATATTGCGTATTGTAGCATCACCTAACACGAGTTGCATGAGCGCGAAGAGCAAAGAACCGGGTAGGAATTCTATCGCTGCCGTCTGCTTCAGAAAGCAGGAGGGTCACATGAACCAATCACGGTAGACCTCTCTGCTCCGTACCGTACGCTGGCGTATGAGAGAGCATTTACGCGCGTGCTGTAGAAATCGAAGCTTTCCCTCCAGCAAGGAATATAGAGTCCTGTACGCCGAACCTGCTCGGCGTCCGGCCGGGAAAGGCATTGAAAAGAGATGCTAGAACGAGTGTTGAGAGTGGAGCGTTGCAAGCGGATCGCGAAAAATAGCTATTATAATGCCACGAAGGTCAAACATTTATGAAATTAGTCACGTTTTACTTTATAATCACAGCATTTAAGCTTTTTTGAAATTTTAAATCTGGGAACGCCGGGCGTACGGGCGTACTATAACGCTACGCCACTGGTGCTATCCACTTTTACAATTCCACTCCCTCCGAAAAAACTCTTGCTTACGCTATGCTGATCGCATTTACAACTGGCGGCTGGAAAACAACTAATCAGCGATCAGTTGAATTCTCTTCGACTGACATCGGGTATTTTCGAGTCACAAGGCACAGAAAGTTCCTGGCGGGACGAAGAAAATCAGCGTCGGTTACACAGCATGTTGTCAAATGTACTGTAAAACTGGGAGAGAGAGTTGATCAGCGCCGTTGCTGGATAACAGTTGTACAATAGTACACAAAGTACGGAAAATTAGTACACGAAACACCCAAACACTGTACAAAGAAGCCAATATAAACAACTGCCAAAAACAGACGTATACTTGGTAACGTCGTAACGAGAGCGTAACGAGAGAGCGATGTTACCCCTAGAACTTTTCCTTCGCAACTGAGGTTGTTGACACTCATCCCCGAAGATGATTGGTGGACACATAGAGAACTATGTAGGTCAGCCGCCAGTTGGCCCTGCGATCAGTGTAGTGTGTGTGGTATCGATTACCATTTCATCAATTTCATCTTATCAACTTTTATCTTCATCGTCGCCAAAATTAGCGGAAAAGCAATGTAACATGAAATAAAATTTTGAAAGCTGTCGTAAATGCCATTGTTAAGCTTCTCCCTGTACATCGTGACGCGTGCAAGTAGCCTAAAGTGTTGACATGCAGAACATTTTTTCTCTTGAATCAGTGTAAAGCAAGCAGCATCTAAGAACTTCGACATAATTTCGAATGCGATTGTTTGTCTTTGATTTCTTGCAGGAGAGCGCCTCAGGGGCGTTTGAGAGAGCAAGGTCAGCGGGCATCCTCGACGAGCGATGCTTGACACCGGGGAAGCTTTCTTCTACGAAGATCTTCCACCTGGTGTGTTCGTCGAGAGTTGTCATCATCGAAGAGCCGCAGGTGCTGGCCAGTATCCTGCCCACGGACGCCTGTCAACTGTCCACCATCAGCGAGATGCATCTGGAAGGGAACATGGCGTACGTCCACCGGACAAAATGGCAGTACAAGGAAATCTTAGACACCTTGTAAGTTCGTATTGCAATATGGGGTTGATTTGTGTTATTATGCGTCGCCTTTCCTGCTACGTTTGGGTAATAGAGACGATGAGAATGAGTGACGAAGGACACTCGAAAAAAGCACTCAACCCATACGGGGATTCGAACCCGAGACCTCTGGCGTAGTCGAGCGTTGTGCTAAGCACTCCTTCACGGAGGACGGATCGAAACTGGCATCTGTAAAGCTATTTTACAACGTGGTTTCTGAAGGTATCAGATATGAGTCTTTCTTCCTTATGCTACGTAGAAATTGCCTATTGTAGGCTAATAGGTTCTTTGTCCGACTTTAGTGGCCGAGTGGGCTATGACACCAGGGGTCTAGGATTCTAATCTCCGCTTGTTCATTGATTGATTTGATTGATTTAGTTTATTTTACTTCGCGTTTTGTGCCTCTTGGCTAATTTGCGAAGATGGGGATGAGTGATGAAATGATGAAATTGATGAATGGACATTCACAAACAACCAAGCCCGACCGGGATTCGAACCCGGGACCCTTGGCGTCGCAGCGCGATGTGCTAACCACTCGTCCACAAACGAAAATGTGTGTGTGTGCGTGTGTGAAAGAACAAGAATGTGTGAGTGTGTGTGTGTGTGTAATATAAACTGTACTGCCTTTTTGTTTACGTGTCTGTGTTTGCGTTTATAAACGGTATATTTTTACGTAGAAATTTTCAGCGAAAAATGCAGGCACGACCAGGACTCTATTCTTTTTCTTTCTTCTTTATACTCTATTTGTAAACAGATGTAAGCAGATGATTAAGTGTAAGAAAAGGCATTCATTAAAGCCTTAAGTTCGCCCATTTATTCAAAGCCCATATATAGACAAGGTTTCGAACGAGGTACGAGGAATGCCACTTAGGGATGTAGCAGTAAAACAATGTTCATCTGAGTTTACAGGTTGTGGATAGCCCTCCTTGACTCGGTGAAGAGGTAAGGAAGGCGGACGACCATAGCACACTCACCTCCTAATCGGGCAGCCACCCCTCTGCCGTCTGGGACTCAGGTGACAACCACAGAATCAGCGAGGTAGTCACCCCGGACACAGACAGGTGTTGATTATCAGCACCTGAACGGTGGCGCGGATCTACCGTGCGACCACCATAACTCCTGATGTTTCCCAAAAGTCTGGGGTACTTATCCGACTCGCCACGTGCCGCGTTTCTGATGAGCTTGCAAGCTACGGTGCCACAACTTCCATCTTTCGATCAGGAAGAGCGACCCGGTAGTTGCAAGTTGGATTCTGTCTAGCCAGAGGAATTTTGTTATTGTCGCTACATTGATTGGGTCAGTGTGATCGAGTTAAACTTGGTTTTTACTGTAAGCTTTGGATGCTCGTTCGCCTTCCCATGACAATATATATATATATATATATATATATATATATATATATATATATATATATATATTTATTTAAACTTTGTGTGGCTGTGCTCCATTGTTCCTTATTCCTTCTCAGTTTTACCTAAGGTCTGGATATTTCCGTCCTGAGATACTTAATTTCTTACAAGCCTCCTCAATGACGTTGTAATAACGTCGTCGCCTTGTAACCAAGGAGTCCGGCGTTGGCACATAGTGGTTCGGATCCCGATTTAAACTGTAGGTCCAGTCCCGATTAGCCTATGTGTACATAAAGTGGACTTAAACCATAAACTCTGAAAAACACTTGTAAGCCTTGTGGAATATTTTGTTCTTTTGGGCCTGTCCCTACAATGTAACAGGGGCAAAAGTGGAAGTGTATACTGGAACCAGAAGCAAAAGAACCTGCGCAGAACCGCGTGCGCTGTAGGTACTAGCCCGTGGAGGGGAGGAGTAGAGTAGAGCATGCTTCCTTATACCCCAACTTGAACCGACGGAGGGGAAGGTGTGCGTAGGTTTTTGGCCGAAAATTCGTTAGTTTGTGGTCGCCCTAAACCTACAATTATTCATGGCTCTGACGACTGGTCTCATATCCAGTATAATCCTCTTTGGGACTAGTGTGTTATGATCTGTCAATGTATTTGTAATTGTCCATTCAGCAATTTCATCTTATCATCACATTCCCGATTAGCCAAAAGTACCAGAAAAGCAACATAAAATAGCAGAATCAATTAACCAATTATTAACGTATTAATTTGTAGTAATACATTTTCTGCAAGATGTGAAATTAATTCTACTAGGGCAAGTCAAAAATTATCCGCACTTTCATCATAACTTTCTGTAGGTTGGCCACACTACCATCAGCGCTCTTGTGGTTATGTAGCTGAGGTTTTATCTTAATCGCTCCATTTTTCTTTCTTTTATTACAGAGTAAACATAGCTGTTCCACTGGCAGTGTGCACCAAGGGAAAACAGAGATTTGTGATCCGAAGCTTGGCGTGGATGATTTCGCACACAGAACCATGAGTAACAATGGCGTGCCCAGAATTTTCGAAAAGGGAGGGGGTCATGTACACTTTTTTTTAGTAGTTGGTCCTCATCTTGCCATCTTATCGTGCCTTTGACGTTCTATTTTTTCAGGAATACTGGGCTTTTGGCGGACTATAATACACACCAATCCAGCCCTCCCTTCCTGGTGCACGCCACTGGTGACTAATTTGCAGAGTACATGCCACTTCATCGTCTGCCATCCTTGTGACCCATCTGTTCGTCAGAATCATATCTGGAGCTTGTTGAATCCTCCGGTGAGTGCTGTAGGTTGATGGGCGTCCTGATCCCGCTTGTCTGGTCATTTTTAAACTTCTAGATCCATTCATACACACTTCTTCGCGGTATAGGACTGCCCCCGTATTGTACGAAAAGCCTGCCATTTTAGCCTCTGACACAACTTCAGACCAGAGAAATCGGATCACTTATCTTTGTTCTTCCTTGGTGCACACTGCTAGTGGAGTGGCCATGTTTACTCTGTAACAAAATAAAGAAAAGTGAAGCGAATAAGATAAAACCTCGGCAAAGTAACCACAAGAGTATCACCTTTCAGCACGCGAGCGCTGAAGGCACTGTGAGCAACCTAGAGAAAGTTATGGTGAAGTGCGGATAATTTTTTACATCCCCTGGTACATTCTCTGTATTTCTCTTTCAGTATTTTACGCATGAGGGAATCTGGTATCTTGAAGAGACTGGAGAAGGTTTGGATAAAGAAAGAGCTTCCTGTGAAGGAAAGAGCCCTATTGGAGCCCATCTCCATGGAGCACGTGATGCTGGTGTTCCTTGCCTACTTCGTGGCCCTTGGGATGTGTGTGCTCATCGTGTTTGCTGAAGTTCTTGCTTTCCACAGGGTGTCCATAAATTGTTTTCTATTTTAAAAATAGTGTCTGATCCCAGTGTCTTTCAAATTCACTTTCACTGGTTTAACTTCTACACGCAGAGCCCAAAACAAATCAATTGAGAAAAACAAATACGAGGTGATATCAAAAGCTTTCGAGACTAGCTCTGTTTACAAGAAAGTGTTTTATGTTTACACACTATCACCTTCAAAATAGTCCCCTGGCACAGCAATAATGCGCTCTCAGCGTACCTGCTACTTTTGGAATGTGTCCTGGTAGTCTTCATTTCGAAGCGTGTCAATCACCTTCTGTGATTCGAGCTGCATCTACGCAATGGAGTGAACTTCGGTAAAAGATCGAAGTCCTCAGGAGCCAAAACTGGCGAGTAAAGTGGGTGCGGAAGTGAGATCTTATAGTTTCCGGCGGGAAACCCACATATGAGGAGATCTCGGTGAAAGGGTGGATTATCGTCGTGGAGCATGGAAGTCTGCCAAGAACTCCCTCAGGGTGCCGAGGATGATCCATCCTTCATGTCGAGGATCATTAATGCAGACATGGTAACGCACGTGGTCAAAAGAGCAGCAGTTGCACAGCTCCCGATGCGCACAGGACGATGTCTCTTGTCACATTGACTCATGAAGGTCGGTGCTCCCTGTGACTGTGAGCGCAGCTTTTTGCTGCCATCTTCTGGCGTGTTACAGAACTAGTATAGAAACATTTCGATACCACCTCGTATGTTGACTCCAGTAACACATTAAAACAATGTGTGAATTAACGGGGGGATGCCGGCGTTTCCTCCCCTCCCCCACAAACACATGTATCCCCGGCACAAGAAAATTATTCTTATTCCTGCCAAGGATGTTTTAATCCCCCTAAAAAAATAATTGAAAGTATTTACTATCGTACCATACCCCGTTCGATTAAGAAATATTGACCCTGGCAGACCTTGTCAGCTCCTGCTCAGAATGTGATGGGTAAGCCTTTCACAGGAAATGGTAAGAACACTCGCCTTTGGCAAGAGGTGACGAGAGGCCAAGCGAGGGTTTATATACGTGCGCATGAGAGCGACACGAGGTCTTTTAATCTGGAATCATCTGAGAAGCAGGAGCTACTGGTCTTATTTCTAAACCGAACAGGGTAAGCTAGTCTACACCCATTCTGCCATTTGCATTGCTCACTTCAGTCTAGAAACGAATCATGAGTCTATTTTTATGAATAGTTAGATATTTGTACCTGCCCGTTCAGGGCTGTCTCTACCATCAACTAGTACTAATAGTACATCCCTATTTAAGATCCCCGCGTTCAGAGGAACGCTACGTAGTGGAGTTGCGGATTTTTTTCATTTATTTCACTCTGAAATAAATGAAAATTGAAATTTGTTAAATAGTGACATGTCAGAATTGTTTTTTTCTCCGCGAATCTTTATTTTTGGGGAGAGCTGCGTAGCACGCAGTTTTAATGTTAATCATGGTTAATGTCGAGAATCAGCTTTAATCCAGTCCTTACTCACCACACCCACCCAATAGGCTAATCACCCGCTGCATTAAAGCACATTACAATGCGGAGGAAACGAAAACAGAACGTTTCCTTTGGTAGCCACGGACAATGAGGCAACAGCTCTGCGCTCTTGCTTCGTCGCGGTTTTCCGCGTCGATGCGATGTGGCATAAGGTACGTCCGTCATTCCGCGCGCCGGAAGGTTCGATGTCGGACATCCGAGTGTCATATTCAGCCCAGAATTTGGCCAGCCCGGGCACGTCTACCGACGAGCCCTTGTCATTCCGTTCCTAGTAACGCCGTGGTTCGCTCGAACCCGGTACCTTCGGTCAGGCCCTGATGGCTATGACAAAACTACCACCTGGGAAATTTTCATCAATTCCCAGGATTTTATCTAAATTTTGAAAGTGGCACTTGATTTTGATGACCCTTGTCCTTGCAGTAGTCTCTTGAAATACAATTTGGTAATTTTTTTTACATGCATTTGGTGCGTGACTTATGATAGTTCGGCAATAAACGATACGACTCAATCACACCAAGGTGTGTGTACTTAGTGGGTCACAGCAGAGAGTATTGCTGAAGTCAATTGTGTTTTTAATTAATTAAAGTCCTTTAAAGTTTCAATTTCATATATATTTTTAAAACAGACCGTAACTTGTTAATGATCCGAAAAGTAACGCCGTTTGTGTTTATGTGTTTTAAGTTTAAACTGTTCAAGATTATCGCAAGGAGGATATTTAATTTTATCACGTATAGTTTTGAAATGCTCAAGGTTCAGTGGTCGACTCCATCGTAATTAAAATGACTGAAATCTCCTCGCCCCAAAGAATGGGAGCCTTGGTACTAATAATTGTAGTACAAATTGATAAGGAGATAGTCGAGAGAATACATGAGTCAGTCGCAGAGCATTTTTATTTTTACCTTATTTAAGGAATATTTTTTTTACTAAAGTAAAGTTAATATGTGAAAAAACGAAACGCTAATTATATTTCTAGGAATAGAGGAGCAATTATATGTCCGCTACTATACGCTGGCGTAAGTAGTAAGAGTGACGCTACCATTCGTTTAGAGTATAACCCGCTCGTTGATTAAATGTTCTAGCTAAGGAATAATGATAGGTGTTTTTAGTTGTACGCGCAGAAATACCGGTAGTGAAATATAAAAGAGTGCGCAAGTGTTTATATATATGTTTTAAGGAATAGAGGAGCAATGATGTACGCTACTAAAGGTAGTAAGTGTGACGCTCCCTTCCATTAGTTTTAAGGTTATGTCTTCCCCTACGAATTAATTGTGTACACAGAGGTACCCGTAGCAAGAGGAATGACACTGTCATTGTAGCGCAATGACATAAGAATGACTTAGTCTGCATGACTTTTAGTTTGTTAAAACACCATAGTTAGGCGTAAGCCAACTTGTAATGAAAAGTAGAACGAGACGTAAGCGGTATTCAAGGCGTGGAGTATTTCACATATTAACGAGATTTTTTTGTTATTATCCATATATTTATTGTCTCTTTCAGCTATTTATTAAAGGATAGCTTAATATTCCTCCTTTTGCATTTTCTAGCTTTGAATTTTAAATACCTTAAATTTCATGTGTATTTATATTATGATATTTATATTTCAAGTTACGGCATTCCTTAATGTTTAAATAAACACTCTTCAGCATTATTCAACAGATTTCGTGTGGTTATTTAATCGCATCGCAAATCACTAAATCACTAAATAGCGATAAAAGTTAAAAAGGTTGTTTAAATTTAGGCAAAACTGGTTGTCATTTTTTTCATTAAATAACGATGAAGTATTGCGAATAGTATAATCAATCAAGCCCTCCCCTTTAGGTATAATCACGTTTACATTCCGTCAGCTTACGACAGGTTTAAACACGCAAGTTTAATCTCTGCACCGAAAGCACGATTCATTCGTTGTTTTCCTTTTGTTCCTTCGAACTCAGGATATGTGCAGTCGCAAGACTCAAGTCCAGGATTTTCCTCCCATGTAAGTCGCCAGATTTCCGTGCGGAAATTTTCACATTCGAGTTAGCGGAAGAAACATATCTTATTTCAGTCTCGGAGAGAGAGAATTTGATGACACCTTTCTTTGTTGTGGATGAACTTTACACTCAGCTGGCTTCGGCAATGAAATTCCTAGTCTCCAAACGAGGTGTGAATAATAGCCTCTTCAAGGGCGCTTATTTATGCGATTTTTTTCTCGTCCCTTCAGAATTTTCAAAAGTTTCCCAAATGAACTTTAATTACCTCTTACAGATTAATTTCATGTTAATCTTCGTAAAGTAGGTAATAGCGAGTAATTGTGCTTATATTTTACTCTCCCACACGTCATAGACACGGTATGACATTTATGAATTATGTAGCAAACACAATTGAAAAATCATTCGTGTTCATTAATAGTCCAGTCATCAAAGATTCCTGCCAAAAAGTATGCAGCCTTGTGGATTAAAAAGAAGGACACCATTCTGTAACTGAACAACCTCACAGGGCTGTTTTCTATTTAAATTTTCATGGCTTAGTCCTGATATATTTCAAAAAGTGTTCACAAGAAACTTGTAGTAGGTTTGACGGAAGTTAAGTTTGAACTTGGGAATAGAAATTAGGTTACATTCTTGGCATCATTAGTTCGATAGCTCTTTTTGTGGATGAGTTTGGTATTTTTAGAATGTAAATATCTAAATTACGTGAAAATGTTATAAGATTTAATGAGCTAGGTTAGAACCAAGTTCTAAGTACATACTTAGAGCCGCATGGCAATGACTGGTAACATATAAAATATTGCATACTCAAATAAGCCTTTCCCAAAATGAAATCACAAATACCCGCCCCCCCCCCCAAATCAAAAGTTTAATTTGCACAGTGCATTACACTGCAGAAATCGCAAATGATGCACTTTTTAGTTTACCAAAATACACACAGAACTGCATAAAAAGGTACTTTTATCAGTTACACTAAAAATGCATCAGTTGAGAAGATCAGGCACGATCATTAGAGAGAAACTACAACCTTAGTGACAATGAAGTTCGACCAGTCACAAATATAGGAGTGCGTTGTGAAAGAAGGAGAACTCATGCATATGCTGAACATATTTTATTCAGCAGGCTACATGGAACAAAGGAAAACATAAATTTCCGCTGCAACGCAGCAATGTATGGTGTCCACACAAAATAAAACATTTTCGTCCATCTACACGTGACATTGAAGTTCGACCACTGTTAGAGGGGATCCTGTTTACCATGGTGTGACGCCGCCCCGTCGGCGAATTACTGTGGCAATGCGTCGGAGGATGCTGCGAACGAGTCGTTCAAGGTATTCCACATCGATGCGGTGCCATTCCTCCTGCAGGCAGGCGATAAGAGCAGCCACTGTCGTGGATCCCCTCTATTGCACACGTCGCTTAAGAACACGCCACACATTCTCAATGGGCGAGAGGTCGGGACTCGATGGTGGCCATGGGAGAGTTCGCACGTGATGGCGAGTCAACCATTCTCTTGTCAGCCGCGCTGTATGAGGCCTGGCATTGTCGTGTTGAAAGATGAGACGCCGCCTGTGGAACAGGTGCCTTCGCACTGTGGGAAGATGCCGCTCCAGTATGCGTGTATAGACGTGTGCATTCACAATGCCCTCACAGACGTGTAGTGGGCCAACACCAGATGCCGTCATGCATCCCCATATCATCACTGACGCAGGTTTCTGTACCCGACGTGCATAACATTTTGCTTCATTCTGTTCCTCCTTCCGACAAATTAGTGTTTTCCGTATTTTCCCGTACACAACATTGAAAATGGATTCGTCCGTCCACAAAACCCTGTTCCACTGCCGAAATGTCCATCCCTGGTACATTCGTGCCCACCGTAGTCGATTCCCTTTGTTCAACATGGAAAGGAAGGGTTTACATTTCGCCTTGTACACTCGGTAAGCGCATCGCTGTAGGTAACGTCGAATGGTTCTGGTTGACACTTCAATGTGAAAGCGTTCTCGAGTCCACAGTCGTAATTCGGCCACAGAAACATGATTGTTGGTCTGGATATAGCGCCTAAATATCCGTAGGTCACGCACGCTCAGCAGGCGTTTTCGACCGGGGGCCTTATCTGGCTCTGTAGTACCCGTATTTTGGTGGTGTTTGATGATGCAGTGGACGGTTGACTTGGGTAAGTTCAGTTGGCGCCCTATTTCCCGTTCACTGAGTCCATCCCGTTGCAACTCCACCACTCTTCTCCTCACGGTGTTGTCAATAGGTTTGCCCCTGGCCATGGTGATGATGCACTGCGGTTCCTCGGTGCACAGCACGCGCTTATATACGGCGGACTCCCTTATCGTGTCCGTGACGTCATGCTTCCGTCGAATGCGCCACTATCTGGAATTTCCGTATGGGTCTGGTGCCTGGTCGAAGTTCAATGTCACGCGTATTGTTCCCCGTTTTCGTTCTTTACGTGACCTTGGGTGCAACATGCTGGGATCACGATTCTTGCCTGCTCACACGCTTCCTCTTACACACATGCGTCACTTCTGAGGGTCACCCATTCCACCGCCTATGCCTCTGTGCATTTAATCACGTATTCCTTTCTGGTCGAACTTCATTGTCACCAAGGTTGTACAACTGCACGCTTAACTGCATCAAGTGATGCACCAAACTTGATGTGATGCATTTGTTTGTGATACATTGTTAAATGCATCGAATCTATTTGATACACCAGACACCCATGGATCTTCCACCTGGTGTGTTCGTCGAGAGTTGTCATCATCGAAGAGCCGCAGGTGCTGGCCAGTATCCTGCCCACGGACGCCTGTCAACTGTCCACCATCAGCGAGATGCATCTGGAAGGGAACATGGCGTACGTCCACCGGACAAAATGGCAGTACAAGGAAATCTTAGACACCTTGTAAGTTCGTATTGCAATATGGGGTTGATTTGTGTTATTATGCGTCGCCTTTCCTGCTACGTTTGGGTAATAGAGACGATGAGAATGAGTGACGAAGGACACTCGAAAAAAGCACTCAACCCATACGGGGATTCGAACCCGAGACCTCTGGCGTAGTCGAGCGTTGTGCTAAGCACTCCTTCACGGAGGACGGATCGAAACTGGCATCTGTAAAGCTATTTTACAACGTGGTTTCTGAAGGTATCAGATATGAGTCTTTCTTCCTTATGCTACGTAGAAATTGCCTATTGTAGGCTAATAGGTTCTTTGTCCGACTTTAGTGGCCGAGTGGGCTATGACACCAGGGGTCTAGGATTCTAATCTCCGCTTGTTCATTGATTGATTTGATTGATTTAGTTTATTTTACTTCGCGTTTTGTGCCTCTTGGCTAATTTGCGAAGATGGGGATGAGTGATGAAATGATGAAATTGATGAATGGACATTCACAAACAACCAAGCCCGACCGGGATTCGAACCCGGGACCCTTGGCGTCGCAGCGCGATGTGCTAACCACTCGTCCACAAACGAAAATGTGTGTGTGTGCGTGTGTGAAAGAACAAGAATGTGTGAGTGTGTGTGTGTGTGTAATATAAACTGTACTGCCTTTTTGTTTACGTGTCTGTGTTTGCGTTTATAAACGGTATATTTTTACGTAGAAATTTTCAGCGAAAAATGCAGGCACGACCAGGACTCTATTCTTTTTCTTTCTTCTTTATACTCTATTTGTAAACAGATGTAAGCAGATGATTAAGTGTAAGAAAAGGCATTCATTAAAGCCTTAAGTTCGCCCATTTATTCAAAGCCCATATATAGACAAGGTTTCGAACGAGGTACGAGGAATGCCACTTAGGGATGTAGCAGTAAAACAATGTTCATCTGAGTTTACAGGTTGTGGATAGCCCTCCTTGACTCGGTGAAGAGGTAAGGAAGGCGGACGACCATAGCACACTCACCTCCTAATCGGGCAGCCACCCCTCTGCCGTCTGGGACTCAGGTGACAACCACAGAATCAGCGAGGTAGTCACCCCGGACACAGACAGGTGTTGATTATCAGCACCTGAACGGTGGCGCGGATCTACCGTGCGACCACCATAACTCCTGATGTTTCCCAAAAGTCTGGGGTACTTATCCGACTCGCCACGTGCCGCGTTTCTGATGAGCTTGCAAGCTACGGTGCCACAACTTCCATCTTTCGATCAGGAAGAGCGACCCGGTAGTTGCAAGTTGGATTCTGTCTAGCCAGAGGAATTTTGTTATTGTCGCTACATTGATTGGGTCAGTGTGATCGAGTTAAACTTGGTTTTTTACTGTAAGCTTTGGATGCTCGTTCGCCTTCCCATGACAATATATATATATATATATATATATATATATATATATATATATATATATATAATATATATATATATATATATATTTATTTAAACTTTGTGTGGCTGTGCTCCATTGTTCCTTATTCCTTCTCAGTTTTACCTAAGGTCTGGATATTTCCGTCCTGAGATACTTAATTTCTTACAAGCCTCCTCAATGACGTTGTAATAACGTCGTCGCCTTGTAACCAAGGAGTCCGGCGTTGGCACATAGTGGTTCGGATCCCGATTTAAACTGTAGGTCCAGTCCCGATTAGCCTATGTGTACATAAAGTGGACTTAAACCATAAACTCTGAAAAACACTTGTAAGCCTTGTGGAATATTTTGTTCTTTTGGGCCTGTCCCTACAATGTAACAGGGCAAAAGTGGAAGTGTATACTGGAACCAGAAGCAAAAGAACCTGCGCAGAACCGCGTGCGCTGTAGGTACTAGCCCGTGGAGGGGAGGAGTAGAGTAGAGCATGCTTCCTTATACCCCAACTTGAACCGACGGAGGGGAAGGTGTGCGTAGGTTTTTGGCCGAAAATTCGTTAGTTTGTGGTCGCCCTAAACCTACAATTATTCATGGCTCTGACGACTGGTCTCATATCCAGTATAATCCTCTTTGGGACTAGTGTGTTATGATCTGTCAATGTATTTGTAATTGTCCATTCAGCAATTTCATCTTATCATCACATTCCCGATTAGCCAAAAGTACCAGAAAAGCAACATAAAATAGCAGAATCAATTAACCAATTATTAACGTATTAATTTGTAGTAATACATTTTCTGCAAGATGTGAAATTAATTCTACTAGGGCAAGTCAAAAATTAT